>NC_041392.1:450554732-450557996 GCF_002162155.2 Triticum dicoccoides | reverse complement strand
GATCACTGTTCACCCCGTCGATCGGCTTCAGTTAGCAGCAGTAGCGAATGAATCCTCGATCGGGTTCAGTTAACAGCCATCGATCGATCGCTCGGGTTCAGTAACGCGTAACCTGCAGTGCAATCGCTCGGGTTCAGTTAGAGCCCAATGCCTCGCACACACACGTGTACGTGTACGAGAGAAACGTGCATCGCTCGGCCCCCGACCTCCCACTGTAACCGGGAACTCCCCGAAATTTTCCTCCCCCTCGCTTCTACCATGGTTTTTTCCGTCATGGACGGCCCAAAGAATGTCATGCAGCTGCGTCTCCGGCCCGCCCAGGACGAAAAGCCCATTTTTTGTCATGAGTTTTTGTCATAGAAGTAGGAGCCCACCACATCTATGATGATACCGGGTTTTGTCACAATTATCGTCACAGAAGTGTCATATGTATGACAGAAAATTTTTCGTTCGGCCCAAAATGTCACGGATGTGTCTTTTTTTGTAGTGCATGCCGAGTTCTCCTACAACCAGAACTTCCAAGCGAGTTCGGCAAGGCCCCATTCGAGATTCTCTATGGCGGAAAGTGTCGTACTCCTCTTAACTGGTCAGAGTCTGGTGAACGCCAACTTCTTGGTAATGACTTGATCACAGAGGCAAAAGAAATGTGCAAAGTCATTCGTGATAATCTCAAAGCCGCACAATCATGCCAGAAGAGTTACTATGATAGCAAGCATCGTGACTTGGCTTTCGAGATCGGAAACCATGTCTACCTCCGCGTCTCTCCAATGAAAGGTACTCGTCGCTTCGGTATCAAAGGGAAGCTTGCCCCTAGATACGTGGGTCCTTTCAAGATCATCAACAAAAGAGGTGATCTCGCCTATCAACTTGAGCTTCCCTCCATCTTTGCAAACGTGCACAATGTGTTTCATGTCTCTCAACTCCGCAAGTGTTTCAAGACTCTTGACCGCACCGTCAACTTCGAAGACATTGATCTCCAAGAAGACTTGTCTTATCATGAGCACCCCGTTGCTATCCTTGAAGAAGCTGAGCACAAGACTCGCAACAAGTCTATCAAATTCCTGAAAGTCAAGTGGTCACATCATTCCGACCGTGAAGCCACCTGGGAACGCGAGGATCACCTCCGTTCTGAGTACCCGGAGTTTTTCCTGTCCTAGATCTCGGGACGAGATCCTTTCGTAGTGGTGGAGTGTTGTAACACCCCGTATGTAACTTGCCATATTTGTATCCCAACTCCTGCCATTTCCGGCACTAAGTTATTCTATTTCCTCGTTGTCGGGTTCTTGTCTCCGTGTGTTTTTATCTTTGTCATGCATCTCATATCATGTCATCATGTGCATTGCATTTGCATACGTGTTCGTCTCATGCATCCGAGCTTTTTCCCTGTTGTCTGTTTTGCATTCCAGCGCTCCTATGCCCTCCGGTGTCCCTTTCTACCTCTTTTCGTGTGTGGGTCTTAAACTTTTCGGATCGGACTGAGACTTGTCATGCGGCCTTGGTTTACTACCGGTAGACCGCCTGCCAAGTTTCGTGCCATTTGGACTTCGTTTGATACTACAACGGTTAACCGAGGGACCGAAAAGGCCTCATGGGTGTTGCAGCCCAACACCTCTCCAAAGTGGCCCAAAACCCACCTAATACCCCTCCATCACCTAGGCCATTCGATCACGATCGCATGGCCGCAAACCGTGCTCAATTTGGAGCCTCCTAGCTCCTCCTACCTCTATAAATAGATCCCTCCACGAAAACCCCGAGTCTCCTCCCCCCGAAACCCTAGCAAACTACCCCCGCCGCCGCCGAACATGTCCGGCACCGGCCGGACACATCGCCACCGCCAATCCTGAGGCGCTACGTGGCCCGTGCCTCCTCCCACCGCCGCCGGCCCGGGCAGCCCGCAATCGGCCCACGAGGCCCATCTGCCTCGCTCCGCCCTTCTCCTCCCACGCGCCGCCCGAGCCGCCCCGCTCCGGCCGTCGCGCTCTTCGTTGCGCCGCCGCGCTTCCCGACGCCAACGAGCTCCGCCACCTCACCGCACCTCGCCGTCCGGTCGCCTCCACCGCCCCGGCGAGTCCACGGCGTGCTCCGGCGACCTCCACCGTCCGACCTCCTTCCTCCCGGCGAGAACCCGCGACGCTCCGGCGAACAGGAACTCCGGCACCGACGAACCTCGGGCCGCATGCAACTACAATACCCGCCGGATCCGATCCAGATCTAGATCCACTCGGTTGAGTTTCTCCCAGAAACCCTAATATTTTTGCTATATTCATCATGTCATAACTCTGCAACCATTGCATCGATTCGTGCGTGTAGCATATCAAAATGTTCGTCTCGACGAGTACTTCATTTCATCTCATTGCATCATTTTCATTTGAGCTCACCTTGATGCCTGAAATGCTGTTGGAAGAGGGCTATGTGATGTTAGTTTCAGATTATTATTAGCAAATGCACTTTTGTCATTTTTGCCATGATTAATGTGTGCATGCTATGATCTTGAGCTCTACATGTGTTTTGAAGTATGACATGCCATCTTTACAGGGGTGTATGCCATGTATTTTTGTGATCTCTGTGGTGACTAGCACAAGCATGCAAAGTAGCTCCCTCAATGTTGCTGATTTCAGGGACTTAGAAATATTCTAAGTCTCTGCCCTGTCATTATTTGTAACATCCCAAATTTTCAATTTGGAATGTTATACACTAGATCATCTTTGCATATCATATTAATTGCATTTTGGTTGATCCTAGAAATTTTTCGCAAATCAAGGACCCTCGGAGAGAGTTGGGGATTTCGTTATTTTCATATTTGAGTTGTGTCAAATTTTGAAAATATGATCATTTAATTTTATTTATTTTATCTTCAATTATTTCTATTACAAAAATATGAGACAGGGGTAAAATGACTTTCCCAAAATAAAGAAATATTGAGGATTTTAAAAAAATCAAATAAGATTTTATTTGGTATTATTTGCTATTTTATTTGAATTTAGGAAAAATGCGCGTTTTTCAAAATTGCATTTAGGCCCCAAATAAATGTTCATCTTGTGCGGCTTGATTTTAGAAGCTGGGGAAAATTTATTCCGGCTTTTTGGAGTCCGTTTAGTAGTCCTTTTGTTTTTTTTCCGAGCGTAAGTTTTTTAAAAAAACGTCCCACCGACCTACGGGCCGTGCTAGGCCCGGACTCCCCCGGACCTAGCCTTTATAAGCCGCCGGCCCACCCCGGGCCAAAACCCTAGCCGCGCCGCCTCGAACCCCGCGCCCGCCAACGCC
>NC_041392.1:450546413-450554404 GCF_002162155.2 Triticum dicoccoides | reverse complement strand
GTCCCGCCGCCGGTTTTCCCGGAAAAACCATTCGGTTTTCGTCGATTTTTTGTTTTGTTTTGTTTTCTCTTTAAATCGGTTTTTCCCGGTTTAGGCTAATTAGCGAGCGTTCACTCATTCGTTCATTTTAACGAACACGTTCTTTGATTAGATTCAGTTAACGAACATTCATTCGTTAAACTGTTCGTCATTTTTCTTTTTCTCGGATTAAATCCGCTATTTTCTGATCGCGATTTCTGATCTGATTTTCGTTTTAGCTTATCTTTTCGCTCATTTATCGGAATCAGGCGATTCAAGCGCCTGGAGTTTCGTCTCGAAACCCTCTTTCCGTTTAACCAACTTAAACAAGTTTTTGCCATTGTAAAAATTGCCTTAGATCTAGAATAGGAAACGAAGCCTGTTTCTTTTGCCGTTTGTCTTTCGTTGCTTCGTCCGATTTGATTCCTTTTGCCAACCGGAGTTCTTAAGTTGAACTTTCTAGTTCAATATCTTATTTGAGTTTTACCTGTGCATTAGTTGAGTACTTATTGTGTGCTTGTTTGTTTGCGATAGAGTACCCGGAGTGCGCCGCCTGTTACTTCGAATCACTAGGTTTCCCGGATCATCAGCAAGGCAAGTAACACTTTGATCATACCTCCTACTACCCAGTTTTATTGCATTAGATCAATCCTTACACATTGCATGATTAGGATCTAATTAAATTGTGGGTTTGGGAAGTAGTTGAGGTAGTACCTATTACCTGTCTAATTATCAAACCTTTGGGAGTTACTTCTACGTTTGCTTATTATTGCTATGCTATGCTAGTAGACGTGGATTGGGTGAGTGTATCCATGATAGATGTGAGCTTTGTTAATTAATGGTTTACTTAAGGTGCCAACCAAAACACACATCTGGGTGGATTGAGGCACCTGGGTATTCCAGGATTGCCTGTTTTCTTTTGGACCGCCACCCAGGCTCAAAGGGATCATGAGATTATTCATGCTAGAAACTTCCGTGTGCAGCCACAAGCTATTATGGGCTCTAGCATAGTTGATTAAGTCGTGTGAACTCTTATAGTGGTAGACTAGCATATGTAGGGGATGTAGGTGGTACGGTCTACCCATCGTAAGGTGCTAGCGCTTCTGAAAGACTGTCTCGGTCATCCGTTTCTCAAACACCGTGTAGTGCGAGAAACCAAACGGAGGCAATCGAGTCTTGTGGGGAAAAGTGCGCAAACCTCTGTAGAGTGTATAAACTAATCATGGTTAGCCGTGTCCCCGGTTATGGACATCTTGAGTATCTAGTACCTGGATTATCATGTGAATCTCAACATGTTACGCTAAAGATTAATTTTGTTGGGTTTGTTTAATGATGATGTTTAATTGGGATTGAGAATGCTGCCAGCCATTCTCAATGTTTAACAACCACCATAATAGTTAAATAAATTTATTCCTTTGCAGTAGGGAAAAATTGGCTTTACGCAAAACTGTAACCATAGAGCTTTCCACTAGCCAAATATGCATATAGTATAGTTGTTTCATTCCATTATTCTCTATGTGTTACATTGCCAGCATATTCCATGTGCTGACCCGTTTCCGGGCTGCAACGTTAATGTTGCAGACTTTTCAGACGACGATTAAGGAGTTTTAGGTCGTGGTTCTATACTCAGTGATGCCGTTGGAGTTGATGGACTCACTTATCTTCCAAGCCTTCCACTGTCATCATTATTAGATGGCCTTAAGCCACTTTTATTGTAATAAGTTATCTTTGGAGACACTCGATGTAATAAGTGTGTGATTGCTACTCTGCTATAAATCCTTCAAGTACTATGTGGTGTCAGCATTACTGATCTAGGGATGACACCGGAGCACAGAGATTGGACCATTTCAGGTCTGGTCGCTACAAGATGGTATCAGAGCACACGCTGACTATTGGACACGACCACTAAGCTAAATACCTAGATCACTACTCACTCTCTTCTCTTCTGACCTCTCATCTTTTCTACTCTTTTAGGATGGCGTATGCAAGGAACAAGTTCACTCAACCGGATGAAGATACACCCTTTGGACGTCACTTGAAGGAAGTCACTAGATACCTGAACATAGGAGTACCAAGCTTCACCGGAACCTACAACGCCACCTTACCTAAAGAAGAGCGCTGGATGATTCAAGTTCAAGTTCCAGGAAGGACGTTCATGCCAGTCACTGAGCCCATAGAGTTTTCTTTCGATGCACCAACCTGGAGTCTAGGAAAGAGCATGGCAGCTCTCATTGCCATGGGACGCATTGGAGAAGTCTACCGCAATGATCTCAAGGATACTATCTACCAGATTTGTGGGCGCCGAGATGAGCACTGGGAGATGATCAGCAACAGAAAGGATAGATCAATTGCATCTTTTATCCAGGAGTTAAACCAGCACATTCGATGTCAGGAGAACCAGATGTGCGCCGACATGATAGACCTGAAGAAGGCAAGGAGAAGAATCAAGGAACTGGAGGAAGAACTCAAGGCTACACGTGAAGATTTTGAAGAAGAAATTGAAGTATTAGTGGAAAAGAATGACGATCTGGTCAAGAAGATTGGAATATTCATGGGAGACCCTACATCGGTAGAAGAAGACGAAGAACCCAAGGAGATTCGCCCGGAAGACTACATCATCATCGACGACACCGACTCGGATCTAGATGATAGCGATGATGACTATGTTGATGAAGCTGGAGCAGATATCATGGAGTCTGCAACCGAAGAATATTTCTAGTAGACCACCCCAATAGTAGTAGTAGTCCACCATGTAAATATAGTACTCCGAGCACTTTTGCGATAGTTAGATCGATTGTATGCCCTTGTTTGGTTGATTGAATGAAGTGAATTGTTTGCTTTTTGCCTCATGTGCATATGGGTAGTGTTTTCTCTTTAGGCCCCCTCTATTCTTAAATCTCATCCTTTTCTAAACCCCCAGATGCCTCCGAGACATGACCCCAGATTTACCTTCCCACCGGAGCTCACTCAGTTGATCCAGCAGCAGAACACATTGATGCAGTTACTAGTCCAGAATCAGAACTAGGGGAACAACAACAACAACAACCCACCACCACCACCACCTATTGATCACTTAGCCCGTTTTCTTAGGCTGAATCCACCGGTGTTTTCCAGTAGCACCAAGCCGATAGTAGCAGATGATTGGCTCCGCAAGTCAGCTAGAGAGTTGACCACAGTAGGATGCACTGATGCGGAGAAGGTGAAGTTTGCCGCACATCAGCTTGAAGGACCCGCAGCATCATGGTGGGAGAATTTCACAGCCACTTTCCCTGTCGATACTATCACATGGGACCAGTTTCAGCAGGCTTTTCGTACTGCCCATGTTTCAGCAGGAGCTATGGCCATGAAGAAGCGAGAGTTTCGCAACTTGCGCTAAGGAGGACGGACAGTTGGCCAGTATGTGGAGGACTTTAGTAAGCTAGCACGTTATGCCCCAGATGACGTTGCTATGGATGCAGCTAAGCAGGAGAAGTTTCTGGAAGGACAGAATGATGAGTTGAGCATGTAGTTGATGGTAGCAACCTTCAACAACTACCAGGAGTTGGTAGATCGTGCTCTTATGATTGAAGGGGAGCAGCGGCAAATCGAGAATCGCAAGAGGAAGTATGCACAAGGAAAGTACAATTTAGGAGCTCCGCAGAAGCCACGATTTACCCCTAGCCCGGGAGGACATTTTCAGCATACCCATGGAGGAGGTAGTTCGCACAATCACAATGGCCCCAGGAATGGTAATGGGAATGGAGGAAGCAACGGCCAGAACCGCACCAACCCATCAACCCCAGCCAAGAAAGACCCGAGCCAAGTCACTTGCTTTAAGTGCTAGAAGACCGGACATTATGCCAATGAATGTCCTGAATCCCAGAATGGAAATGGCAATGGAAGCTCTGGGAAGAAGCCGAACCCTTTCAACAGGGGACAGGTGAACCACATTAACATGGAGGAGGTTGAAGAGCAGCCGGATGCAGTAATCGGTAAGTTTTTGGTTAAGTCATTTACTGCACTCGTTCTTTTCGATACTGGTGCATCGCATTCATACATATCAAGGGGATTTGTGGATAAGTATAAACTGCCAACCCAAGCCCTTAGGTCACCCATGTTAGTAACCTCGCCTGGAGCAGAACATATGGCTAGTCTATGGTGTGATCGGTTACCATTAAGGATTGGTAACTATGTTTTTCCCTCGGACCTAATAGTATTGGAATCCCAAGGATTGGATGTGATATTAGGCATGGATTGGTTATCAAAGTATGAAGGGAATATTGAATGTGCCAGTAAGTCAATTTCACTTACCACCCCAAAAGGGAGAAGAATCAAGTATGTATCCCGACATGTGCCAAAGAGGACTCAAGTAAATTGTTTAACTGGAGTAGTGCAGGAGGAAGTACCAGTAGTGAAGGATTTCCCCGAAGTATTTCCAAAAGAGTTGCCAGGCATGCCACCGGATAGAGATATTGAGTTTTTGATTGAGCTTTTCCCAGGCACATGGCCAATATCAAAGAGACCATATAGGATGCCTGCAAAGGATTTGGTGGAAATTAAGAAGTAAATTAAGGAGTTACTAGATAAAGGATATATTCACCCAAGTTCATCACCTTGGGGATCGCTAGTACTTCTAGTGGAGAAGAAGGATGGGTCGCTAAGGATGGTTGTCGATTATCGAGGATTTAATGAAGTAACCATCAAAAACAAGTACCCCCTACCGATGATCAATGATCTGTTTGATCGATTGCAAGGAGCTAAGGTATTTTCCAAGATTGATCTGCGATCAGGATACCACTAGTTGAAGATTCGGGAATAGGATATACCCAAGACGGCTTTTACCACCAGGTATGGGCTGTACGAATATACCGTTATGTCATTTGGTCTGACTAACGCACCTGCATATTTTATGAACATGATGAACAAGGTGTTTATGGAGTTCTTGGATAAGTTCGTCGTAGTGTTCATTGATGATATCCTGGTTTACTCAAAGAATGAAGAGGAGCATAAGGAGCATTTGCGTTTGGTTCTTGGAAAGCTCAGAGAACATCAATTATATGCCAAATTTAGCAAATGTGAGTTTTGGTTGAAAGAAGTTGGATTTCTCGGACATGTTATATCCGGAGAAGGTATAGCAGTAGATCCCACTAAAGTTGATACCGTGACCAAGTGGGAAGCACCAACCACCGTGGGAGAGATCCGGAGTTTTCTTGGACTCGCAGGATACTACCAGAGGTTTATTGAGAATTTCTCAAAGATTGCGAAGCCTATGACTGAGTTGTTGAAGAAGGATACCAAGTTCATATGGACGGAGGAATGTGAGGCTAGTTTTCAGGAGTTGAAGAAACGTTTGGTTACCTCACCCATGTTGATTTTACCGGACCAGACCAAGGATTATGAGGTGTATTGCGACGCTTCACGACGAGGACTTGGAGTATTGCTTATGCAGGAAGGCAGAGTTGTTTCATATGCCTCACGGCAGCTTAAGCCTCATGAGTTGAATTATGCCACGCATGATTTGGAGTTAGCAGCCGTAGTGCATGCATTGAAGACTTGGAGACATTTTCTAATTGGAAACCATTGTGAGGTGTACACGGATCACAAGAGTTTGAAGTATATTTTCACACAGAAGGAGTTGAACCTCAGACAAAGGAGATGGTTGGAGCTCATCAAGGATTATGATATGAAATTGCATTATCACCCCGGAAAGGCTAACATAGTAGCTGACGCATTAAGCCGTAAGAGCCATGTCAACACCCTAATGACGGAAGATTTACCAGGGGAGTTAGCCGAAAATATTTGAGAGCTATGTTTGGAAATAGTTCCAAGAGGCTATGTAGCAGCATTGGAGATTCAGTCTACTTTAATGGATAAGATCAGAGAAGCTCAAAGGACTGACAAGGAAATTGCTTCCATTAAGGAGAAAATGAACAAAGGAAAAGCTAAGGGATTTCGTGAGGATGAGCACGATACCATATGGTTTGAAGACCGTGTCTATGTACCAAATGATCCGGAGATTAGGAAGCTAATTCTGCAAGAGGCCGATAACTCACCATACTCGATTCACCCAGGAAATACCAAGATGTATTCGGATTTGAAGGATATTTTCTGCTGGACCGGAATGAAGAAGGATATTGCGGAATATGTAGCAGTTTGTGATGTATGTCAGAGAGTGAAGGCAGAGCATCAGAAGCCAGCAGGATCGCTACAACCATTACCGATACCCGAATGGAAGTGGGATAAGCTAGGCATGGATTTCATCACAGGATTGCCCAGAACACATTCAGGCTATGACTCGATATGGGTTGTAGTCGATCGTTTGACAAAGGTAGCTCATTTCATTCCAGTGAAGACTACCTATACCAGTGCAAAGTTGGCAAAGATATACATGAGCAGGATCGTATGTCTGCATGGAGTTCCAAGGAGCATTGTATCGGATAGAGGAACCCAGTTTACCTCAAAGTTCTGGAATCAGTTGCATGAGACTTTGGGAACCAGACTGGAGTTTAGCACAGCTTTCCACCCGCAGACAGATGGACAGACCAAGAGAGTAAATCAGATTTTGGAGGATATGCTAAGAGCTTGTGCGCTAGATTATGGATCTAGATGGGATGAGAATTTGCCATATGCAGAGTTCTCTTACAACAACAGCTATCAATCCAGTTTGAAGATGGCCACTTTCGAAGCCTTGTACGGAAGGAGGTGCAGGACCCCATTATCCTGGATGAAGTTGGAGATCGCCAGTCGTTTGGACCGGATCTGATAAAGGAGTCTGAACAGAAAGTGAAATTAATTCGCGACAAGCTGAAGGTAGCTCAATCCAGGCAGAAGAGTTATGCAGATTCTAAACGCAAGGAGACAGTTTACAAAGTCGGAGACCGAGTCTATCTTCGAGTATCACCACTTCAAGGAGTTAAGCGCTTTGGAGTTAAGGGAAAGTTAGCACCACGTTTTGTAGGCCCATACCAAGTTTTGGAGCGTATGGGAGAAGTTTCCTATAAGTTGGAATTGCCCGAAGGATTGTCAGGAGTTCACGACGTGTTCCATGTATCCCAGTTGAAGAAGTGACACGCAGAGATGGCTGACATACCGCTGAGAGATACGGTACCACTGGAAGCAATTCAGTTGGACAGTGATTTGACCTATGAGAAGAAACCAGTTAAGATTCTAGAGTATGCCAGTCGAGTCACCCGCAGCAACGTTATCAAGTTTTGCAAGGTTCAGTGGAGCCACCACACGGAGGATGAAGTCACCTGGGAACGAGAGGAAGATTTGCTGAAGGACCACCCTCACCTATTTTCTAGCCAACCCGAATCTCGAGGGCGAGATTCATCTTAAGGGGGGTAGGTTTGTAACATCCCAAATTTTCAATTTGGAATGTTATACACTAGATCATCTTTGCATATCATATTTATTGCATTTTGGTTGATCCTAGAAATTTTTTGCAACTCAAGGACCCTCGGATTGAGTTGGGGATTACGTTATTTTCATATTTGAGTTGTCTCAAATTTTGAAAATAGGATCATTTGATTTTATTTATTTTATCTTCAATTATTTCTATTACAAAAATATAAGAGAGGGAATAAAATGACTTTCCCAAAATAAAGAAATATTGAGGATTTAATAAATAAATCAAATAAGATTTTATTTGGTTTTAGTGCTATTTTATTTGAATTTAGGAAAAATGCGTGTTTTTAAAAATTGCATTTAGGCCCCAAATAAATGTTCATCCTGTGCGACTTGATTTTAGAAGCCGGGGAAAATTTATTTCAAGATTTTTGAAGTCCGTTTAGTAGTCCTTTTGTTTTTTTCCGAGCGTAAGTTTAAAAAAAAACGTCCGAACCGACCTACGGGCCGTGCTAGGCCCGGACTCCCCCGGACCCAGCCTTTATAAGCCGCCGGCCCACTCCGGGCCGAAACCCTAGCCGCGCCGCCTCGACCCCGTGCCCGCCGCCGCCGCCGCGCCTGACGCCGCCCGCCGCCGCCGCCCCACC
>NC_041392.1:450508956-450545865 GCF_002162155.2 Triticum dicoccoides | reverse complement strand
CCGCCACCGCCGCCCTACCGCCACCGACGCCTCCGCCTCGGCGGAGCCGCCGCCGCTGCCGTCCCGCCGCCCGAGGTTTACCTCGACCCCGCCGTCGGTTTTCCCGGAAAAACCGTTCGGTTTTCGTCAGTTTTTTTTGTTTTGTTTCGTTTTTTCTTTAGATCGGTTTTTTTCCCGGTTTAGGCTAATTAGCGAGCGTTTGCTCGTTCGTTCGTTTTAATGAACGCATTCTTCGTTTAGATTCAGTTAACGAACGTTCGTTCGTTAAACTGTTCGTTGTTTTTCTTTTTCTCGGATTAAATCCGCGATTTTCTGATCGCGATTTCTGATCCGATTTTCCTTTTAGTTTATTTTTTCGCTCGTTTATCGGAATCAGGCGATTCAAGCGCCTGGAGTTTCGTCTCGAAACCCTCTTTCCGTTTAATCAACTTAAACAAGTTTTTGCCACTGTAAAAATTGCCTTAGATCCAGAATAGTAAATGAAGTCTGTTTCTTTTGCCATTTGTCTTTTGTTGCTTCGTTCGATTTGATTACTTTTGCCAACCGGAGTTCTTAAGTTGAACTTTCTAGTTCAATATCTTATTTGAGTTTTACCTGTGAATTAGTTGAGTACTTATTGTGTGCTTGTTTGTTTGCGATAGAGTACCCGGAGTGCGCCGCCTGTTACTTCGAATCGCTAGGTTTCCCGGATCATCAGCAAGGCAAGTAACACTTTGATCATACCTCCTACTACCCAGTTTTATTGCATTAGATCAATCCTTACACATTGCATGATTAGGATCTAATTAAATTGTGGGTTTGGGAAGTAGTTGAGGTAGTACCTATTACCTGTCTAATTATCAAACCTTTGGGAGTTACTTCTACGTTTGCTTATTATTGTTATGCTATGCTAGTAGACGTGGATTGGGTGAGTGTATCCATGAAAGATGTGAGCTTTGTTAATTAATGGTTTACTTAAGGTGCCAACCTAAACACACATCTGAGTGGATTGAGGCACCTGGGTATTCCAGGATTGCCTGTTTTCTTTTGGACCGCCACCCAGGCTCAAAGGGATCATGAGATTATTCATGCTAGAAACTTCCGTGTGCAGCCACAAGCTATTATGGGCTCTAGCATAGTTGACTAAGTCGTGCGAACTCTTACAGTGGTAGACTAGCAGGTGTAGGGGATGTAGGTGGTACGGTCTACCCATCGTAAGGTTCTAGCGCTTCTGAAAGACTATGTCTCGGCCATCCGTTTCTCAAACACCGTGTTGTGCGAGAAACCAAATGGAGGCGATCGAGTCTTGTGGGGAAAAGTGCGCAAACCTCTGCAGAGTGTATAAACTAATCATGGTTAGCTGTGCCCCCGGTTATGGACATCTTGAGTATCTAGTACCTGGATTATCATGTGAATCTCAACATGTTACGCTAAAGATTAGTTTTGTTGGGTTTGTTTAATGATGATGTTTAATTGGGATTGAGAATGCTGTCAACCATTCTCAATGTTTAACAACCACCATAATAGTTAAATAAATTTATTACTTTGTAGTAGGGAAAAATTGGCTTTACGCAAAACTTTAACCATAGAGCTTTCCACCAGCCAAATATGCATATAGTATAGTTATTTCATTCCATTATTCTCTATGTGTTACATTGCCAGCATATTCCATGTGCTGGCCCATTTTCGGGCTGCAACGTTAATGTTGCAGACTTTTCAGATGATGATTAAGGAGTTTTAGGTCGTGGTTCTATACTCAGTGATGTTGTTGGAGTTGATGGACTCACTTATCTTCCAAGCCTTCCGCTGTTATCGTTATTAGATGGCCTTAAGCCATTTTTATTGTAATAAGTTATCTTTGGAGACACGCGATGTAATAAGTGTGTGATTGCTACTCTGCTATAAATCCTTCAAGTACTGTGTGGTGTCAGCATTACTGATCCAGGGATGACACCGGAGCACAGAGATTGGACCATTTGAGGTCTGGACGCTACATTATTTTTATGCCATATGTTCATGTTGATACCTAGTGATCCGTGCCTCTTTTGAGAATGATCAGTAAGGATGTTTTGTAGATATTGTGGTGCTCTATCCATGCATGTCTTTGTTTGCATTTATGGAGCACCCTAGCTTGAGTCAATCGAGCTCTACTTTTGCTATAAAATGTTCCTGGCAGATTGTTAACATGTTTAGCAATTTTGTCGAGCTTGTTATAATTGATCCATGCATGCTATGTTGTTGTTCTTGCCATGTTTAGCTTCTATGCCATGTATACTTGCTGGGTGTATGCATAGTTTGTCATGCAATGCCTCATAGTGAGTGCATCGAGCTCGTAAACATGCCTACTTGTTATCTATTTTGCCATGTTCCAGTTTTTCACCAAGTTTGAATCTGTTAACGATAATTGCTATGTTCACGTGGTTGCAATTGTATTTTCTGATCCCTTTTGGCTTATGGTCAGTAAGGGACTTTTATTGTAGGCTTTGAGTAGTTTCATGACATGCCTTGCTTTTCCATGATATGTTCCTGTAGCATGTAGTTTTCATGCTCTAAAGATTGCTTCCTGATATTAAATTCCTGACTTGTTGTTATTTTCACTAAGTCTATAACCAGTAATCTTTTGCACTTTTTCCATGCTTGTTTGAACCTGCTATTGAGTGAATTAGCCATATCTCAATGTTCATCTTTTGTCAAGCATCTTGAGTGGACCCCTGCCATGTATTTTGTTGTTATGTTAGAGTGCTGTAGCATGTTGTTCTTGATGCATTTAGATGGCCTTATGCTGTTAGTCGCAGCTTTGTGCCATATTTGTTTTGCTTGCCATTTCCAAACCGTGCATCCAATTCCGGTGATCTTTATATCGATTTCGACCGAAATCAACTCCTCTTTCCAGTGGCACTCTTGATTTTACAATTTGAGGCCAGGGTCAATCATTCCTTTCCGAATCAGGCATATGCATCGCATATCGCATCCCGCATATCATGACATGTTTTGCATCATGTTGTTTGTGCATTGCACGTGGTTGATTGTGTTCCCTTTTGCTTGTTGTCTTGCTTTGGGTAGAGCTTGGAGACGAGTACATGATCGAGGAGCCCGTTGAGTACGCTTACGAGGATCAAGTCAACTCGGAGAACTTTGCAGGCACGATGACCATACCCTCGAAATCACTTATATCTTTGCTTGCTAGATGCTCGCTCTTTTGCTATGCCTATGCTATGATACCTACCACTTGCTTATCATGCCTCCCATATTGCCATGTCAAACCTCTAACCCACCTTGTCCTAGCAAACCGTTGTTTGGCTATGTTACCGCTTTGCTCAACCCCTCTTATAGTGTTGCTAGTTGCAGGTGAAGATTGGAGTTTGTTCCTTGTTGGAACATGTTTATTGTTGGGATATCATTATATTATCTTGTTTATCTTAATGCACCTATACACTTGATAAAGGGTGGAAGGCTCGGCCTTATGCCTGGTGTTTTGTTCCACTCTTGCCGCCCTAGTTTCTGTCATACCGGTGTTATGTTCCTTGATTTTGCGTTCCTTACACGGTTGGGTTATAATGGGAACCCCTTGACAGTTCGCCTTGAATAAAACTCCTCCAGCAATGCCCAACCTTGGTTTTACCATTTGCCACCTAGCCTCTTTTCCCTTGGGTTTCCGGAGCCCGAGGGTCATCTTTATTTAAACCCCCCCCCCCGGGCCAGTGCTCCTCTGAGTGTTGGTCCAAACTAGAGCCCTTTGCAGCGCCCCCTCGGGGAAACTCGAGGTTTGGTTTTAGTTGTATGGAGCGCTCATCTGAGTGTGCCCTGAGAACGAGATATGTGCAGCTCCTATCGGGATTTATCGGCACATTCGGGCGCTGTTGCTGGACTTGTTTTACCATTGTCGAGATGTCTTGTAACCGGGATGCTGAGTCTGATCGGATTGTCTTGGGAGAAGGAATATCCTTCGTTGACCCTGAGAGCTTGTGATGGGCTAAGTTGGGACACCCCTACTGGGATTTGATCTTTCGAAAGTCGTGCCCGTGGTTATGGGCAGATGGGAATTTGTTAATGTCCGGTTGTAGATAACCTTAAACTTAACTTAATTAAAATGAATCAACTGAGTGTGTGGCCGTGATGATCTCTTTTCGGCGGAGTCCGGGAAGAGAACACGGTCTCGTGTCATGCTTGATCGTAGGTTGTTATAGGATCACTTCTTGATCATAGTTCATTAACCGTGCCTTTGCCTTCTCTTCTCACTCTCATTTGTGTATGTTAGCCACCATATATGATAGTCGCTTGTTGCAGCTCCACCTCATACCTTTTACCCTTCCTATAAGCTTAAATAGTCTTGATCACGAGGGTGTGAGATTGCTGAGTCCCCGTGACTCACAGATTACTTCCAAAACCAGATGCAGGGACCGATGATACCGCTCCAGGTGATTGAACTGAGCTCAAGTGGGAGTTCGATGAGGACTCAGGACGATACTACGTGTCTTTCCCAGATGATCAGTAGTGGTGTCCAGTTGGGGCGATCGGGGACATTGTTGCATTTGGGGTTTATCTTCATTTTGGTTCCGTAGTCGGACCTTGAGTGTATTGGATGAATGTAATCACTTATTTATGCTATTTGTGTGACGTGGCGAGTCTAAGCCAACTATGTGTATTTTCCCTTATTTATTACATGGGTTGTTGTGAAGATTACCTCACTTGCGACATTGCTTTCAATGCGGTTATGCCTCTAAGTCGTGCTTCGACACGTAGGAGATATAGCCGCATCGAGGGCGTTACATCCTCCTTCTGCCGCACTGCTGATCCCAGGTTCCTCCGCCTCTCCTGACGTCCTGGAGAGAGCTCTTTCTACGATGGCCCTGCTGCAAGAAGATCTTCAGGGCACCGACCGTCGCCTGGTGGCCGGACGCCTAGAGCTGGTCTCTGGTTGGCTGCACTCTGACGCGTCCGTCCGGGTGGCACTGAGCCAAGCTGATGCTGACTTTGAGAAGGACAGGGAGGTCGTCGCCCAGGCTGTGGCCGCCCGCGAGGTGGCGCTGAAGGATGCCGAGGCCGCCCAGGACCACTGTCGGTCGCTGGCAGCCGAGCTGGAGACCGTGCGAAGGGAGCACACGAAGGAATCCCAAGGCCGCAAGGCGGAGGAGAAGATGAAAGCCCGAGAGGACGCCGTCAAGGATCGCGACGACGAACTGGAGCAGTTGGCGAAGGCACAGGCCACGAAGCGCGGCCGGCTGGAGGAGTTAGAGCAGAAGCTGAAGGTGGAGAAGGCCGAGCTTAACGCCAAGGCGAAGGTCCTGGCTGAGGACCGCGCGGCCTTCAAGCTCCTTGAAGAGAAGGCTCGGACAGCGCAGAAGTCGCTCTACGAGAAGGGCTTGGAGGAGCCGCTGGTTGCCGACGACAAGGGCCCCAACCAGCTGGTTCCTTATCTGGTTGGTGCGCTGGAGGACGTTGTGAGCGGCATCGGCCCCACGGCGGAGGAAGAAGCCCGCGTTCTCTCCTCAGCCGCGCTAACACGCGTCTTTAGCCACGTCCACCTTCGCGATCCCGCCGCCCACCTTGATGAGCCGCTGGAGCCTGTGAAAGACAAGCATTACGAGGCCATTGCTGCAGCTGTGAAGGGTCAGGTGGAGGCCCTACTGAAGAGGATCCGCGCGTTCACTCCCACGCCGCCGACCGGCGGTGCTACCGATCCTGCAACTCCGGCTGGTGGTGCAGGTGAAGGCGGCGCCGTTGGAGAAGAAACATCCCTTGCAGGCGACGGCAGCGTCCAAGGATGATGAGACAACCTGCTGGTGGATCCTTTCCTGTTTTAGTTTCTTCAATATGCACCATGCCTCATGGAGGTGTTAAACTCGCATTTGATTTCAGGGGAACAATATGTCCTGTAATATTTGCTTTGAAATTCCGTGATTTCCTTTCTATTTGCTTTACGTTCTACGTCGGCAGGGCCCAACCCTGCGCATACCTCAGCCGTCGTTGGGTCGTCCAGATCACCAGGATGGACCAAGGAGTGAGGGGCTACATGATCAGTTAGGCTCCTGAGTCGCGATGCTCAGGAGTCCCCCTTGACGCGCAAACAGCTTATAGGAAGGAGATCTGGGAGTAGATCTAGTGTTCTACATCGGCAGGACCTGACCCCACGCATACCTCAGCCGCCATTGGGCCGACCGGATCACCAGGACGGACCAAGCAGTGAGGGGCTACATGGTCAGTTAGGATCCTAAGTCGCGATGCTCCGGAGTCCCCCTTGATGTTCAAACGACCTTCGTACCTTAGCTCCGCTTGGGAGGGAACGCGATGACCAGGTCTGAGGGACCTGGCAGGGTGGCGTACGCTTGAGCGTGACCCGAGCGCAGCCCCCGTGCCTAGACCCCTCATGCGACTCTCCCGAGGGGAGGTGTTGCGATGAGGCCAGACACCAAGCCCGGAGGCTCCCTGAGGTTGATACGGCCGCGAGGCCGCCCTCAGTTGTTTATCACCAGCGCGGAGCATAGAGCTTCCGTACTTGCACAGGCATAGCCGTCGAGACCCTGAGCCTCGGGAGGCCCTGGAGGCTCAGGTGGCCTCCTGAGGACCGTTTCCATCTCCGCCAGGACTGCGTGGTGCCTGGCGTCCTGACCCGCCAGGGTGCTCCGTAGGTTGCACTGGAAGGCGGTCGCTACGCTCGGCAGGCCGAACGGCATGCAGACGTAGCTGTGAGGTGGACCCTCACGCCGTCTAGCACGCGAAGGCCAAAAGCGCTCCTGAGATGCGGCCCTGTTGAGTCATGGGATGTCGATACAAACATGCAGCTCACCACCCTCGCCTGGGTGGTGAGTAGAGCCCGGTGGGCGGCGGTCGCCGCGTAATGCTCTTGCTTCCTGAAGCTCCTGATATGCCTTGGTGATGAACTCCTGAGCGCCGGGCACTCCTCGCCCGGTGTCCTCCTGAGGGAAACACGCCACGAAGCACGCCTCCATGTGGTGCCCGAGCGCTTCCCTCATGATGTTGGCCAGGTCCGAGGTCCTCCAGAAGAGAGCCCCCGAGCCCTGCCCGAGGAGGGCACTGGGCATGCCTCCCTATGCGAGGGAGGGAGGCGCCCCAAGCGCTGGCACAAATCCTGAAGTGGCACCGATGGAGGTGCCGCTCCCTTGAGGCCCAGTGCGGAGTAGCTGCTTCTTCTTCTTAGGGTTGGCCTCAGGAGGGTACTGCGCACCCGCGCTGTTAGGGTCTTCGATTGATGTAGCTTGGAAGGCGCGCTCGAGGGAGAACACCGCGTCTCTTTCTTCGTAAGGGACTGTGATGATTCCGCTGCTTCCCGGCATCTTGAGGACGTTGTAGCCATGGTGGGTGACTGACATGAATTTGGCCAGTGCTGGGTACCTGAGGATGGCATTGTACAGCAGGCAGATGTGGGCGACATCGAAGTCGACGAGCTCGGTGTGGTAGTTGTCGCACTGACCAAAGGTGACAGGGAGGCGAACTTGCCCTATCGGGGTGGTGGAGCCGTCAGTCACTCCTGAGAAAGGCTTGGTGGGCTGGAGCTGATCGTATGGCACTTGAAGGCTGTCGAACGTCTCGACGGACAGGACACTGAGTCCTGCACCGCCGTCAATGAGGGTCTTCGTGACTTGGACATTGCTGATGACGGGTGAACAGAGCATCGAGAGGACGCCAGCGGTTGCCGCGCATTTGAGCTGGTCCGCCGAGCTAAAGGTGATGGCGTACTTGGACCACCTGAGCGGGCGCGTGGCCTCGAGCTTGGGGAGAGCTGCATTCACTTCGCGGGAGAACTTCTTGAAGACGCGCTGGTAGGCTGGGGCCTGAGCGCCACCCAAGATGCAGGCGATGGTGTGCGGATCATGGAAGTCCCCGGCACCTTCGTCCTATTGATGGTCGTCGTTCCTTCTTGGCGATGGCAGTCGAGGGAGACCAGGGTTGCCCTGAGGACGATCCTCGCGAAGCTGGTCCCTCCAGGGGCCCTCATGAGGCTGGTCCTGCCAACGATCTTCACGAGGCTGGTCGCGCCACTTTTGGCAAGGCCCACGGTTGTCCCAACATCCTCCACCTCGTCCACCTCCTCGGTCGTAGCCCCGGTCGTTGCGCTCGTGGCGTCGACCGAAGCGTCCATCTCGAATGGCCCTGAGCTCTTGACAATCATTGGTGTTGTGCGTGCGCATGTTGTGGAAGGTGCAGAACGTACGGCCGCCCTTGGACGACTCGGGAAGATCTCGACCGCGCTTGGTGTCCGGCTCTGCTGCGAGTACGGCGACTCCTTTGCGCTTCACGTCCTTGACCTTGGCCTTCTTCTCCTCTGGATCCACAGTAGGGAGCTCGAGGAGGGAGAGACGCCCCTCCTCAGCTCTTGCACACTTGGTTGCTATGTTGAACAGCTCCATGGTCATGGATGGCGAGCTCCTCCTTCATCTTGACATTGTGGACGCCGTCAGAAAACACTGAGATGATGGCCTCGTCCATCACCTTGGGGATCTTGATACGCGCGTTGTTGAAGCACTGGATGTACTTCTGCAGGGTTTCTCCCGGTTGTTGCTTGAGGCGGCGCAGGTCACCCGTGACCGGGGGGCGGTCGCGAGTGCCCTGGAAGTTGGCGATGAAGTGGTTTGGCATCTCATCCCAAGAGGAAATCAAGCATGGGGGCAGGTTCAGGAGCCATGAGCGGGCGCCGTCCTTGAGAGCCATGGGAAACCAGTTTGCCATGACCTTTTCGTCGCCGTTGGCCGCCTCGATGCTCAGCTCATAGAGCTACAGAAACTCCGCAGGGTCGGGGGTGCCGTCGTAGCGAGGGGGCAGATCCGGCTTAAACTTGCCCGACCAGACGACTCTACGTAGCTCAGGAGTGAAGGCGCGGCAGCCCGCCGTGGCCACCGGGGCCCACCGTGGAGGCGGAGCTTGACCTTGGCGTCCTTGTGCCGCCACGGCAAGTGGCACATGGCCCTGCCGCAGCAAGCGATCCTGACGTGGTGGTGCTGGAAGCGGTGGAGCATCTTCTTGCGGACGGGGAACCTCCTAGCAACTTCTTTCTTCGTGCACGGACACACGGCGCGGCGGATCACACTGCTGGGCCGCGCATCTTGGAGCGAGGATGTCGTCTTGATGCGGGGGAGGCTGAGGCACTCCATGAGACATGCACCTCGGCGTGAGGGCGCCATCTTGGTGCTGAGGTGCAGAGGCGCTCCGTGAGCCACATCGCCCGCAGCCAGGGGCGGGCGAGGCAGCGAGAGGGATGGTGCAGGAGAGCCCCCCACGGCGCTGATGAGCTCGGTGATGCAATCCAATCAGTCCTTGTATAGGTCCTCAACCGGGCGGTAGCGTAGGAGCTCGCGTGCCATGATCAGCGTGGCCTGCGCGTCCGTGGTGGGCGCGGCGAGCATGAGACGATGAGACGGCCGGAGTCAGCAACGGGGTGGCAGTGCGAGTGTGAGACGATGAGGCTTGTTGCTCGTTTGCCATCGGGTCGATGGCGGCGTTGGCGGTGGGAAATGGAGAACGACGGGGGGGGTTCCGCCGACAGCGGCTGTGTGAGCAACACGGGTGGCGAGAGCGGCCCGGCGCTCAGCACGGGCCCGGCGAGCGTCGGCCATGAACTTGGCGGAGTGGTGAAGCGTGGTTCGACAAAGAGTAAAGCTTTGACGCACCCCTACCTGGCGCGCCAAATGTCGGATTTCGGGTTCCAGCAAAACCCTTGAGGTTCGAACACTGGGGTGCGCACAAAGATCTCTCCCCCTCCCTAGCTCGCACACTCTACGATCTCACGGCCTAGCTTGACGAACCCAAAGAACATGAGACACAAGATTTATACTAGTTCAGGCCACCGTTGTGGTGTAATACCCTACTCCAGTGTGGTGTGGTGGACTGCCTCTTGGGCTGTGGATAAACAGTTACAAGGAAGAACAACCTCGCGAGGAGAGGTGTTCTTGTGCTTAGTGAACTTGAGTGGTTGGGGGTGATATGGATCCGATCTGGGTCTGAATCAGATGCCTCCCTATGTTGGTGGCTAGTCCTATTTATAGAGGCCCTGGTCCTCTTCCCAAATATTGAGCGGGAAGGGACCCCACAACGGCCAAATTCGAAGGGAGACAACTAGTACAAGCTATCCTAACAAAAGTAGTCTTCACCTGCCAAAGGCTCTGGTGGTGACGCCGTCTTGGGCTCCACGGTGACCTCCGTCCTGCCGTCCTGCTGGTCTTGGTCTTGTTGCACCGATATGGAAACCTTTGCCTGATCCCTTGGGACTCCTTGTCTGCGCTTGCCCCTTTAGCACCAAAGAGGAAACAAGGACACTGCGCGCGCTGGCGCCCACCTGGCTCCAGTCGTCATGGCTTGCGTCACAGAAACCTCGTGAGGTGCCCCTTGCCTTGATTTCTCCACCCCTCGTGAGCCAGCCTGGTGAGGCCACCCCTGAGGAGGTCTTGCGTCGTCCGCCTCGCGAGGCTTGGCCCCTCGCGAGGGTCTTGAATGTTTCCTGGTGAAGATGGGTCATACAGGGCTGCTGGTGGAGCCATGCTGCGGGCCGTAGGCAGGCAAGTCTGGGGACCCCTGTTCCCGTAACTCCGACAAAAGCACACAACAGAAATAGGTGACTCTCTAAAACTTCCGGGTTGTCTCCCTGGCAGTGCTTTCTTTAAAGCCATTAAGTTGGGCATATAGTGCTTAAGTAATGGATCCACCCAGATCCCAAGGTATATCAAAGCCAATTTTAATTAACAATGATTTGTGATTTAGTAGTGAGCACAAAGTAACATATATCATGCAACAATGAAGTCTAATTTTCTTCCTATGCATCGGCATGTCATAAAAGAACAATTCATGCACACATAGTAAAGGTCAATGCATAGTATAAACAGTTTCTTGCAATTTTATCATATTGGAAACATGGAGAGGCGGAGATGTAGTTCCTCTCTCATAATAATTGCAAGTAGGAGCAGCAAGCACATGCATATTATATCTATCAAAATCATCATGTGTAGTAGTAAAACGCAACCCATCAATATAATCCTTAATAAGGGCAAACTTCTCCGATATAGTGTAGTCGGGAGAATTCAAAAAGATAATAGGACTGTCATGCATGGGTGCAATAGCAACAATTTCATGTTTAACATAAGGAACTATAGCAAGTTCATCTCCATAAGCATAATTCATATTGGCATCTTGGCCACAAGCATAGAAAGCATCAACAAAAAGAGATATTTCAAAAGAATCAACAGGATCATAACAATCATCATAGCATTCATCCTTCAATAAATTCGAAGGGAAATTAAACAATGTATGGAATAAAGAGTTACTCTCATTAGATGGTGGGAACGGGTGATCAATCCTCTCTTCCTCCTTTTGTTCTTCGCTCTCCTCCTCATCTTTTTCATCCAATGAGCTCACAATGTCATTAATTTCTTCTTCCATACACTCCTGCAAAATATTAGTCGGAGGAGTCCTCAATATATGGTTTAATATAAGGATTAGAAGCATAATTATCATAGCAATATTTAAGTATGGCCAAATTTTTAGATTTATAGAGAGTAGTATCACACTCTTCCATAAAAGAAGCAATTTCACAAGTACCCCTAAAAGCAACAAATTCTTCAGTTTGTTGAACATCATAGTAATTATAAACACGCATAGTATACGAAGATACAATTCCATTATCACTAAACTCACATTGGTAAGGAAGGTGTTTCTTAGGGTCTTTAGAACAAAAAGTACAATCATATATTTCACATAAATTCCAAGCATAACACTGCAAATGATGAATTTAATCCAATAAAAGTTTCCCTTTTTCCTATATGTGCTGTCGCACATAACAAGAATGCTTATCTAAAGATTTGCCCTCAACTAAGCTAGTTGGGGTTTCGGCCTGAGCACATAGGGATCGAAGATGATCCAAGTAAAAAAGCTTTAGTAGTGTGATAGATTTTGAGTGGTTCTTCAACCATTGATTCAGTAGGTACCACTATTTTTTTGGTATTTTGCATTTCCTACCCATAACTAAATATAGAAAACAGGAGCACAAAATAAAAACTACTTAGTAATAAAGCAAATAAGCACACACGAGAATATTCACCCCACGCTATAACTCCTCGGCAACGGCGCCAGAAAAAGGTCTTAATAACCCACAAGTATAGGGGATCAATTGTAGCATCTTTCGATAAGTAAGAGTGTCGAACCCAATGAGGAGCTAAAGGTAGAAAAAATATTCCCTCAAGTTTTATCGACCACTAATACAACTCTACGCATGCTTGACGTTCGCTTTACCTAGAACAAGTACAAAACTAGAAGTACTCTGTAGGTGTAACGGGATAGGTTTGCAAGAATATAAAGAGCACGTAAATAAAAACTAGGGGCTGTTTTAGGTAAAGAAGCAATAAAGTTAGTATAGCGAGTGTGGAAAGTGGTGGTACGAGTTGCAAAATTGTCCCTAAGCAATTGACTACTTTACTAGACCGATAGCAAGTTTTATGTGGGAGAGGCCACTGCTAGCATGTCATCCCTGACTTGGAATTCTATGCACTTATGATTGGAACTATTAGCAAGCATCCGCAACTACTAACGTTCATTAAGGTAAACCCCAACCATAGCATTAAGATATATTGGTCCCCCCTCAATCTCGTATGCGTCAATTTCTATGCTAGGTTGAAGCTTCTATCAATCTTGCCCTCCAATACATAGTCCTATCAACATACAACTAACCCTATGGTGTGATCCACGCACGCGCTGATATGATGGGCACCAAAGGACATCAACATAACCACAAGCAAATTAAACCAATCATAGCAATTCACCAATTACCGATAGGACAACGAAAATCTACTCAGACATCATAGGATGACAACACATCATTGGATAATAATATGAAGCATAAAGCACCATGTTCAAGTAGAGGGTACAGAGGGTTGCGGGAGAGTGGACCGTTGTAGATAGATGGGGGAAGGTGATGAAGATGTTGGTGAAGATGACGGAGGTGTTGGTGTAGATCGCCGTCAAACGATGATGGCCCCGGCGGTGTTCCGGCGCTACCAAGAGAGAGGGGGAGAGGGGCCCTTCTTCTTCTTCTTCCTTGACCTTCTCCCAAGATGGGAGAAGGGTTTACCCCCTGGTCCATGGCTTCCATGGCGGTGGAGGGGCGAGAGCCCCTCCGAGATTGGATTTGTCTCTCTGTCTCTCTCTGTTTCTGCGTTCCAGATTCTGGCCTTTCACCATTTCTTATATTCTCGGAGATTCGTAACTCCAATTGGGCTGAAATTTTAACACGATTTGTATCCGGATATTGGCTTTCTTGCGGCAAAAGAAGGGCACCAACCGCCTTACGGGGTGGCCACGAGGGTCAGGGGCATGCCCACCCCCTGGGCGCGCCCCCTGCCTCGTGGCCCCCTAGGGCATCGTCACGCGTTGATTCTTCTTCCCAAAAATCACATATATTCCAAAAAAATCTACGTAAGTTTTTATCCCGTTTGGACTCCATTTGATATGGATTTTCTGTGAAACAAAAAACATGCAACAAATAGGAACTGGCACTGGATCAATATGTTAGTCCCAAAAATAGTATAAAAAGTTGCCAAAAGTATATGAAAGTTGTATAATATTAGCATGGAACAATCAAAAATTATAGATACGACGGAGACGTATCAATGCAATAAGAACGATAACATGATGTAGACAAGATCTATCTATGTAGAGATAGACCCCATCGTTTTATCCTTAGTAGCAATGATACATACATGTCATTTCCCTTTCTGTCACTGGGATCGAGCACCATAAGACCGAACCCAATACAAAGCACCTCTTCCCATTGCAAGATAAATATATCAAGTTGGTCAAACAAAACCCAAATATCGGAGAAGAAATACGAGGCTATAAGCAATCGTGCATATAAGAGATCAAAGAAACTCAAATAGCTTTCATGGATATCAAAAGATAGATCTAATCATAAACTCAAAGTTCATCGATCCCAACAAACACACTGCAAAAAGAGTTACACCATATGGATCTCCAAGAGACCATTATATTGAGAATCAAGAGAGAGATGAAGCCATCTAGCTACTAACTACGGACCCGAAGGTCTACAAAGACCTACTCACGCATCATCGGAGAGGCACCAATGGAGGTGGTGAACCCCATCCGAGATGGTGTCTAGACTGGATCTAGTGGTTCTGGACTCTGCAGTGGCTGGATGAATATTTCGTTGACTGCCCTAGGGTTCTGGGATTTTTGGGGTATTTATAGAGCAAAGAGGCGGTCCAGCGGCACCCGAGGTGGGCACAACCCACCAGGGCGTGCCTGGGCGTCCTGGCGCACCCTGGTGGGTTGGCCCCCCTCGGGGCACCCCCAGGCGCAGCCAACGCCCATTGTGTTCCTTTTGGCCCATAAAAATTCTCTGTAAAGTTTCATGGCATTTAGACTCCGTTGATTTTTTGCGATGTAAAAACACGGAAAAAACAGGAACTAGCACTTGGCACTATGCCAATAGGTTAGTACCAAAAATGGTATAAAAATGACTATAAAATGATTACAAAACATCCAAGATTGATAATATTACAGCATGGAACAATAAAAAATTATAGATACATTGGAGACGTATCACTTCTTCGTCCCATTGGATGTCTTCTGGTCCATAAAAATTCCATAAAAAGTTTTGCTGCGTTTGGACTCCGTTTGGTATTGATTTTCTGCGATGTAAAAAACAAGCAAAAAACAGCAATTGGCACTAGGCACTATGCAATAGGTTAGTACCAAAAAATGATATAAAATGATTGTAAAACATCCAAGAATGATAATATAACAACATGAAACAATCAAAAATTATAGATACATTGGAGACATATCAAAGGCCCGCGCGGGCGTTCCCCTGGGATTAATAGAGTGGCTTATCTCTAGAGAGTCAGTCCACGCGCTGGCGTTGCCCATCGAGTTGTCATGGCATTCCCTCACTCGGGCCTCTAATCTATCTCTTCTAAGAGAATGCCACTGGGGTTTTCTCGACGATTGTAACACCCGGATGATTAGGCTACAGTAAATCTCTGCTAAATATGCCACGTCACCTGGGTCACTGTTTCATCTCGCATCGGTTCGACACTTTTCAAATTCAAAATTTAAATAATGTCAAACAACAAGTGGTTTCAAACATGGAAACAAAAATGTTTGGTGGGTGCCAAATTTTGCACTAGTAATTATTATGGAGAAAACTCATTTTTAGAAAATGCCTGAATATTTTAAAATGATTTAAAACATAAAAGAAAATGAATAAAAGGAAAAACAAAAACAAAAAAAAGGAGAACCCCCCCTGGGCTCCGGCCCAACCGGCCACTCCCCCCAAACCCTAGCACCCCTCACCCCCACTTCCCCCCGCATGGTTCCCTCTCCCTCCCCGATCCAGATCAGGGATCGGGGGTGTTCGCCTCTGATAACCCACAAGTATAGGGGATCGCAACAGTTTTCGATAAGTAAGAATGTTGAACCCAACGAGGAGCTAAAGGCAGAACAAATATTCCCTCAAGTTCTATCGACCACCGATACAACTCTACGCACACTTGATGTTCACTTTACCTAGAACAAGTATGAAACTAGAAGTACTTTGTAGGTATTGTTGGATAGGTTTTCAAGATAATAAAGAGCAAGAAAATAAAAAGTAGGGGTTGTTGTAATTAAATAAGCAACTAAATTAGTTTTAGTAAAGAACTTTTTGTTACGAGAAAGTTATTTGTCCCTGGGCAATCGATAACTAGACCGGTAATCATTATTGCAGTTTCATATGAGGGAGAGGCATAAGCTAACATACTTTCTCTACTTGGAGCATATGCACTTATGATTGGAACTCTAGCAAGCATCCGCAACTACTAAAGATCATTAAGGTAAAACCCAACCATAGCATTAAAGTATCAAGTCCTCTTTATCCCATACGCAACAACCCCCTTACTCAGGTTTGTGTTTCAGTCACTCACGCAACCCACTATAAGCGAATCATGAACGTATTGCAACACCCTACAGCGGGGATCCCTCACGCTTGCGCGACACGGAGAGCACCATAGGACAGCACCAATAACAAAACATGCAACTCAAACCAATATTGATCATCAAATAGCCCATAGGACAAAACAGATCTACTCAAACATCATAGGATAGCCATACATCATTGGGAAATAATATATAGTGTTGAGCACCATGTTTAAGTAGAGATTACAGTGGGTAAGAGAGAGGTTACACCGCTGCATAGAGGGGAGAAGAGTTGGTGATGATGGCGGTGAAGTTGTTGGTGAAGATTGTGGTGATGATGATGGCCACGGCAGCGTTCCGGCGCCACCGGAAGAGAAGGGGAAGAGATGGCTCGGCCTCTCTTTCTTCGTACATGCACACTCGAGGTGAGTCATGAATTATGTCGCAAGGCAGCACCGCCTCAGCGTCGTACACCATAAAAACAGTGTGTATCCAGTAATGCGATTCAGCATGGTCCGCAGCCCCCATAGTACGGAGTCGAGCTCCTCTACCCAATGAGTGCCTAATTCCTTTAAAGACCGGACTAATCTGGGTTTAATGCCGCTCATGATAAGACCATTCGCTCATTCAACTTGACCATTAGTTTGCGGATGATAGACAGAAGCTTAATCGAGCTTGATGCCCATGTTGCTGCACCAAAGTTTCACCTCGTCGGCTGTGAAGTTCGTGCCGTTGTCAGTGATGATGTTGTGGGGGACGCCATAACAGTGTACGACCCCGGATATGAAGTCTATCACCGGTCCGGATTCATCCGTTTTGACAGGTTTGGCTTCTATCCATTTGGTGAATTTATCCAGCATGACCAGTAAGTATTTTCTCTTATGGGTTCCCCTTTGAGGGGTCCGACCATATCGAGCCCCCAGACCGTGAAGGGCCAAGTAATGGGGATTGTTTGGAGGGTGGTAGGTGGCATGTGGCTTTGGTTTGCAAAAAGCTGGCAACCGACACAATGTTGTACCAGATGCTGTGCATCTGCCCGGGCCGTCGGCCAATAAAATCCTGTACAGAAGGCCTTGCTTACAAGGGCCCGGGCTGCGGCGTGGTGGCCGTCGAGTTCGGCATGGATTTCTACCAAAATCTTCCACCCTTCCTCTTCGGAGATGCACCTTTGAAGGACGGTTGTGCTTTTATTATAAAGCTCTCCCTCATGGACCTTGTAGGCTTTAGATCGCCGCACTATGCAGCGGGCCTCATTTTGGTCCTCGGGTAATTCCTGTCTAGTTAGGTAGGCCAGGAATGGTTCTGTCCACGGGGTGATGATGGCCACTATCACGTGGGTTGAATGTGTTATTTCGGTGGCAGAGCCTCCGATTGTGTTAGAGTATTCGGTATCTGGGGTTGTGGCCAGGTCCGGACTATTTTTGCCGGTGTCCCCTTCCCATACCACGGATGGTTTAAACAGTCTTTCCAGGAAGATGTTCGGTGGGACAGGGTCGCGTTTAGCGCTGATACGGGCTAGGATGTCCGCCGCCTGGTTGTTTTCCCGAGCCACATGGTGGAATTCAAGCCCCTTGAACCAAGCTGACATTTTGAGGACAGCATTGCGATATGCTACCATTTTCGGATCCTTGGCATCGAAGTCTCCATTTATTTGGGATATTGCGAGGTTCGAGTCCCCACGCACCTCTAGGCGTTGGATGCCCATGGAGACTGCCATCCGGAGGCCGTGTAATAGGGCCTCGTATTCGGCTGCGTTATTGGAGTTTGTGTATAGTATTTGGAGCATGTATTGCACCGTATCTCCGGTGGGGGACGTCAAGACGACGCCAGCCCCCAGACCAGCCAGCATTTTAGAGTCGTCGAAGTGCATGATCCAATTGGAGTATGCGTCGTACTCTTTAGGGAGTTCGGCTTCTGTCCATTCGGCTACGAAATCGGCCAGTACTTGCGACTTAATGGCTCGTCATGGCTTATATGTTATGTCAAACGGGAGGAGCTCGATGGCCCATTTGGCAATCCGACCCGTGGCATCGCGGTTGTTTATTATGTCATTGAGTGGTAGTTCGGAGGCCACCGTAATCAAACACTCTTGAAAGTAGTGTCGTAATTTCCGGGATGCCATAAATACCGCGTATGCTATCTTTTGGTAATGTGGGTACCGTGATTTGCATGGAGTGAGGACGGTGGATACATAATATACCGGCTTTTGAAGTGGGAATTTATGTCCGTCCATCTCTCGTTCGACGACGAGCACTGCGCTTACAACTTGGTGAGTTGCCGCTATATATAATAGCATTGGTTCGCCAACAGTTGGCGCGGTCAGGATTGGGTTGGTGGCCAGGATGGCTTTTATTTCTTCCAGTCCGGCCGTGGCTGCGTCCGTCCACTCGAAGTGTTCGGTGCGCCAAAGAAGGCGATAAAGGGGAAGTGCCTTTTCTCCTAATCGGGAGATAAAGCGGCTTAAAGCCACCACACATCCAATCAATTTATGGATTTGCTTGAGGTCAGTTGGGATAGCCAACTGTGACAGAGCTCGGATTTTAGCCGGATTTGCTTCAATTCCTCTACTGGAGACGATGAAGCCCAGGAGCTTTCCGGCGGGAACACCAAAAACGCATTTTTCCAGATTGAGCTTAATGTCGTATGTTCGGAGATTGGTGAATGTGAGCCTCAAGTCGTCTATTAAAGAGTCGACATGTCTACTTTTAATGACCACATCGTCTACATATACCTCCATAATCTTACCGATCTGCTTTTCCAGACATGTCTGGATCATGCGCTGATATGTTGCGTCAGCGTTTTTGAGCCCGAAGGGCATTGTGTTAAAGCAGAAGGGGCCGTATGGCGTTATAAATGCCGTTGCGGCTTGATCAGACTCCGCCATCTTAATCTGGTGGTAACCGGAGTATGCGTCGAGGAAGCACAATGATTTGTGTCCTGCGGTAGCGTCGATGATTTGATCGATGCGAGGGAGTGGGAAGGGATCCTTTGGGCAAGCCTTATTAAGGTCTTTGAAGTCGACACATAGGCGCCATGATTTTTCCTTCTTTGGTACCATCACCAGGTTTGCTAGCCAATCCGGATGTTTTATTTCTTTAATGAATCCGGCTTCCAGTAGCTTGGCCAGCTCCTCTCCCATGTCTTGTCGCTTAGGTTCAGAGAAACACCGAAGAGTCTGCTTGACCGGCTTGAATACTTTTAGAATATTAAGGCTATGCTCGTCCAATCTGCGTGGGATTCCTGGCATGTCTGAAGGATGCCAGGCGAATATATCCCAATTCTCGCGTAGAAACTCCCGTAGTGCGGCGTCTACAGCGGGGTCTAACTGTGCCCCAATGGATGCTGTTTTTGTAGGGTCCGTTGGATGGACTTGGAATTTAACTATTTCGTTTGCTGGTTTAAAGGAGGTGGACTTGGATCTTTTGTCTAGTATCACGTCGTCCCTGTCCACCATGGAGCGCAGCGCGGTTAACTCCTCCGCCACAAGGGCTTCGGATAATGCCTCGAGGGCTAGTGCGGCTGTTTTGTTCTTGGCACGGAGTGCTATGTCCGGATCACTAGCTAGAGTGATAATTCCCTTGGCTCCGGGCATTTGAGCTTCATGTGCCCGTAATGGGGTATGGCTTGAAAAATCGTGAATGCCTCCCGCCCTAGAAGGGCGTGGTATCCGCTACTGAACGGGGCCACTTGGAATGTATGTTCTTCGGACCTGTAATTCTCCGGAGTGGCGAATACCACATCAAGTGTGATTTTCCCAGTGCAACGTACCTCCTGACTAGGGATGATTCCTCGGAAGGTCGTACTGCTTTGCTCAATACGGTTGCTGTCTATTTCCATTTTTTGAAGAGTTTCCTCATAAATGAGGTTTAATCCGCTGCCGCCATCCATGAGCACCTTAGTGAGCCGAAAGCCGTCCCCAATTGGACTGAGGACCAAAGCGGCTGGTGCTCGGGCTGTTCGGAATTTAGGTTCGTCACTGGCATTGAAGGTGATAGCCGTGTCGCTCCATGGATTTATTGCTGCCACGTGGCAGACTTCGGCAAGGCTGCGGAGTGCTCGCTTACGCCTATTATTTGAGGCGACGGTCTCGAAGACCGTTAATATCGTGTTGTTATCCGTGGGAAGGTGCTCTGAGGTATTTTGGGTGAGAAGATCCTCACCGCTTTTGGCCACCTGCCGGAGTACCCAACATGCTCTAAGGCTATGTGTTGATATGGTATCCACTGTACTATGGATTTTGCAGGGCCCGTTGAGCCATCCCTCCAATACGGTTCCATGCCCTGTAGTGGGCTTTTCCTTCTTTGTAATTGAGTCGGGCGACTTATGAGAGTGCACCCTTTTAGTTCGGACTGGGGGTTTTGTCAGAGCCGGATTATCCCAAAATTGCGTTTGGGTTTTCCAGGCACTTTACATCACACAGTATTTCCGTACTATGGCCGCCAAGTCAGCGAAGTGTGCTACGTCACGGCGACTTATGGCGTTGAGGACTCCCTTGTCCGTGCAATTGTTGCAAAAGAGCGAAATTGCATCTTCCTTGCGACAGTCCTTGACCTTGTTCATTACAAGGAGGAATCTGGCCCAATAGTGATGTACTGTCTCTTGGGGCGCTTGCCTAATGTGGGAAAGATCGTTTGTATCTGGGTGGGTGGGTGGATTTAAGTCCAGACCTTGACCCAATCTGCAATCCCGGGGCAGGGGAGTTTCCGATCTTGGAAGTTCGGGCTCCGGGATGTTGCCCTGTGGGTTCGGTATGCGGCCTGATTCTGGATTCAGGGTTAGGGCGGAGTATCCTGTTCGGAGAGCTCGAGAATCCGGATATAGTTTGTCCTCAGGATAGAGGGAGAATCATCGCATTGCTCCTCCACCACCGCTATCTGATGGGTGACCGGCGGAGAGTTAATCTCCCTTTGGTCGGGTTTAAGCCCGATCCGATCGTAGTCTGTAGTGACTCCAAGAGCGGCAATGCGATCCAAGAGCTCGTTCAAATAGGAGATCTCCATTGGATCCATCTGCTTGGCAAATTTTGAGCCAATGTGGAGGCTATTTTCGATGACCCGAGAGGTCATCGTCGGTGCAGCGGCCGAGCAGGCGGTCATGACGAAGCCGCCTAGTCAGAGAGTTTGGCCTACAGCCAGGGCTCCCCCAGAGGTGATGTTGTCCTTGACAACGAGGTGAGCCATCTTCCTTATGATGACGACACAGTGGAACTCTCAATGAAAGCACCAATGTCGGTGTCAAAACCGACGGATCTCGGGTAGGGGGTCCCGAACTGTGCATCTAAGGCGGATGGTAACAGGAGGCAGGGGACACGATGTTTACCCAGGTTCGGGCCCTCTTGATGGAGGTAATACCCTATGTCCTGCTTGATTGTTCTTGATGATATGAGTATTACAAGAGTTGATCTACCACGAGATCAAAGAGGCTAAACCCTATAAGGTAGCCTATGGTATGATTGTATATTGTCGTACGGACTAAAACCCTCCGGTTTATATAGACACCGGAGGGGGCTAGGGTTACACAAGGTCGGTTACAAAGGAGGAGATATACATATCTGTATTGCCTAGCTTGCCTTCCACGCCAAGTAAAGTCCCATCCGGATACGAGACGAAGTCTTCAATCTTGTATCTTCATAGTCCAACAGTCCAGCCAAAGGATATAGTCCGGTTGTCCGGACACCCCCTAATCCAGGACTCCCTCAGGGCCCCTTTGTCTTCTTCTTGCTTGACCTCCTGCCTAGATGGGAGAAGGGTTTCCCCTCTGGTCCTTGACCTCCATGGCGTGGGAGGGGCGAGAGCCCCTCTGAGATTGGATATGTCTCTCTGTCTCTCTCTGTTTCTGCGTTCTGTTCTGGTGCCCTTTCATCGTTTCTTTTATATTCAGAGATCCGTAACTCCGATTGGGTTGAAACCTTCGCCCAGATCTTTTTACAAAAATTAGCTTTCTTGTGGCCAAAGTAGAGCATCAACCGCCTTACGAGGGGCCCACGAGGGTGGGGGCGCGCCTGCCTATAGTGGTCGTGGGCCCCACCCTCGTGGCCACCTCGGGCACCGTCTCGCGTTGATTTTCTTCCCAAAAATCACAAATATTACAAAATAATTCTCCGTCCGTTTTTATCCTGTTTGGATTCCGTTTGATATGGATATTCCGCGAAACCAAAAACATGCAACAGACAGGAACTGGCACTGGGCACTGGATCAATATGTTAGTCCCAAAAATAGTATAAAAAGTTGTATATGGAAATTGTAGAATATTGGCATGGAATAATCAAAAATTATAGATACGACGGAGACGTATCAGCATCCCCAAGATTAATTCCTGCTCGTCCTCGAGTAGGTAAATGATAAAAAAGATAATTTTGGATGTGGAATGCTACCTAGCATAATCTTGATCATATGTCGAATCATGGCATGAATATTAAGACACTAGTGATTCAAAGCAATAGTCTATCCTTTGACATAAAAATAATAATACTTCAAGCACACCAACCAAGCAATTATGTCTTATTGAAATAACATAGCCAAAGAAAGCTCATCCCTTCAAAATCATATAGACTGGCTATGCTCCATCTTCACCACACAAAATATTTACATCATGCACAACCCCGATGACAAGCCAAGCAATTGTTTCATACTTTTGACGTTTCTCAAACCTTTTCAACTTTCACGCAATACATGAGCGTGAGCCATGGACATAGCACTATAGGTGGAATAGAATATGATGATGGGGGTTATGTGGAGAAGACAAAATAGGAGAAAGTCTCACATCGACGCGGCTAATCAACAGGCTATGGAGATGCCCATCAATTGATGTCAATGTGAGGAGTAGGGATTGCCATGCAACGGATGCACTAGAGCTATAAGTGTATGAAAGCTCAAACTGAAACTAAGTGAGTGTGCATCCAACTTGCTTGCTCATGAAGACCTAGGGCATTTGAGGAAGCCCATCATTGGAATATACAAGCAAAGTTCTATAATGAAAATTCCCACTAGTATATGAAAGTGATAACTCAAGAGACTCTCTATATGAAGAACAAGGTGCTACTTTGAAGCACAAGTGTGGTAAAAGGATAGTAACATTGCCCCTTCTCTCTTTTTCTCTCATTTTTTTGTTTTCTTTTTTTCTCTTTTTTTGGGCCTTCTCTTTTTTTGGCCTTTCTCTCTTCTTTTTTTCGTCCGGAGTCTCATCCCGACTTGTGGGGGAACCATAGTCTCCATCATCCTTTCCTCACTGGGCAATGCTCTAATAATGATGATCATCACACTTTTATTTACTTACAACTCAATATTACAACTCGATATCTAGAACAAAGATATGACTCTATATGAATGCCTCCGGTGGTGTACCGGGATGTGCAATGATCTAGCATAGCAATTACATCAAAAAACAGACAAGCCATGAAAACATCATGCTAGCTATCTTACAATCATGCAAAGCAATATGACAATAAATGCTCAAGTCATGTATATGATGATGATGGAAGTTGCATGGCAATATACTCGGAATGGCTATGGAAATGCCATGATAGGTAGGTATGGTGGCTGTTTTGAGGAAGATATAAGGAGGTTTATGTGTGATAGAGCGTATCGTATCACAGGGTTTGGATGCACCGGCGAAGTTTGCACCAACTCTCGAGGTGAGAAAGGGCAATGCATGGTACTGAAGAGGCTAGCAATGATGGAAGGGTGAGAGTGTGTATAATCCATGGACTCAACATTAGTCATAAAGAACTCACATACTTATTGAAAAAGTCTATTAGCTATCGAAACAAAGTGCTATGTGCCTGCTCCTAGGGGGATAGATTGGTAGGAAAATACCATCGCTCCTCCCCGACCGCCACTCATAAGGAAGACAATCAATAAACACCTCCTGCTCCAACTTCGTTACATAACGGTTCACCATACGTGCATGCTACAGGACTTGCAAACCTCAACACAAGTATTTCTCAATTTCAAAATTACTCAACTAGCATGACTCTAATATCACCACCTTTATATCGCAATACTATTGCAAGGAATCAAACATATCATATTCAGTGATCTACAAGTTTTATGTAGGGTTTTATGACTAACCATGTGAATGACCAGTTCCTGTCATCTCTCTAAATAGATATAAGTGAAGCACGAGAGTTTAATTCTTTCGACAAAAGATATTCCCACACTCTAACAAATATAAGTGAACCAAAAGAGCATTCTACAAATGGCGGTTTTCTATGTAAAGAGAAACAGGCAATCCAAACTTCAAATGATATAAGTGAAGCACATGAAACATTCTATAAAGCCATACTCAAAAGATATAAGTGAAGTGCATAGAGCATTCTATAAATCAACCAAGGACTATCTCATACCAGCATGGTGCATAAAATAAAAGTGAAAACTAAATGCAAAAGACGCTCCAATATTGCACATATCGCATGAATGAAACGAATCTGAAATCATATCGATAATTGTTGAAGAAAGAGGGGATGCCTTCCGGGGCATCCCCAAGCTTAGATGCTTGAGTATCCTTGTATATTTACTTGGGGTGCCTCGGGCATCCCCAAGCTTGAGCTCTTGCCTCTCTTCCTTCTTCTCACATCGAGACCTTCTCGATCATCAAACACTTCATCCACACAAAACTTCAACAGAAAACTCGGTAAGACCCGTTAGTATAATAAAGCAAATCACTACTCTAAGTACTGTTGCAACCCAATTCATATTTTGTTTTTGAATTGTGTCTACTGTAATATAACTTTTCCATGACTTAATCCACTGATATAAATTGATAGTTTCATCAAAACAAGCAAACTATGCATCAAAAACAGAATCTGTCAAAAACAGAACAGTCTGTAACAATCTGAACATTCACCATACTTATGATACTTGAAAAATTCTGCCAAAATTAGGAAAGATAAACAATTTGTATATAAAGACAGTGCAAAAAGAATCAGAACAGTTTGACATTCCAGCTAAAACCGTAAAATCGCGCACTACAGCAAAAGTTTCTGTCACGCACCATACAAACCATCAAGCAAATGTAAACATCCTAAAGGAAAACCTTGGCACATTATTTTTATAATACAATGGAATTGTACAAGGGGATAATTATTTTTGTTGAAAAGTTTCTGTAATCAAGATTCACAAAGTTTCCGTGAGCATGAACGAAGTTCAAGGAGCTCTCCCACTTCAACAATGCTTGTCTTTCTCACTTTCACTTTCCTTTTGTGAAAAAGTTTTGGGTTCCCTCTTTATTTTTGTTGTTTTTAAACTATATGAAAGCACTCAACAGAAGTAAATGACTCTCTAAAACTTCCGGGTTGTCTCCCTGGCAGCGCTTTCTTTAAAGCCATTAAGCTAGGCATATAGTGCTCAAGTAATGAATCCACCCGGATCCCAAGGTATATCAAAGCCAATTTTAATTAACAATGATTTGTAATTTAGTAGTGAGCACAAAGTAACATACATCATGCAAAAACGAAGTCTAGCTCTCTTCCTATGCATCGGCATGTCATAAAAGAACAATTCATGCACACATAGTAAAGGCCAATGCATAGTAATAAACAGTTACTTGCAATTTTATCGTATTGGAAACATAGAGAGGTGGAGATATAGTTCCTCTCTCATAATAATTGCAAGTAGGAGCAGCATGCACATGCATACTATATTCATCAAAATCATCATGTGCAATGGTAAAAGGCAACCCATCAATATAATCCTTAATAAGTGCAAACTTCTCCGATATAATGTAGTCGGGAGAATTCAAAAAGATAATAGGACTATCGTGTGCGGGTGCAATAGCAACAATTTCATGTTTAACATAAGGAACTATAGCAAGTTCATCTCCATAAGCATAATTCATATTGGCATCTTGGCCACAAGCATAGCAAGCATCATCAAAAAGGGTATTTCAAGAGAATTAACGGGATCATAACAATCATCATAGCAATCATCCTTCGGTAAGCACGAATGGAAATTAAACAATGTATGAGTTGAAGATTTACTCTCATTGAAGGTGGATGTTGGTGTCAAAACCGGCGGATCTCGGGTAGGGGGTCCCGAACTGTGCGTCTAGGCCGGATGGTAACAGGAGGCAGGGGACACGAAGTTTTACCCAGGTTCGGGCCCTCTCGATGGAGGTAAAACCCTACGTCCTGCTTGATTAATATTGATGGTATGGGTATTACAAGAGTTGATCTACCACGAGGTCAGAGAGGCTAAACCCTAGAAGCTAGCCTATGGTATGATCTTTGATGTGTATGTTGTCCTACAGACTAAAACCCTTCGGTTTATATAGACACCGGATAGGGTTAGGGTTACATAGAGTCGGTTACAATGGTAGGAGATCTGAAAATCCGTATCGCGAAGCTTGACTTCCACGCCAAGGAAAGTCCCTTCCAGACACGGGACGGAGTCTTCAATCTTGTATCTTCATAGTCCAGGAGTCCGGCTTGAAGGTATAGTTCAGCTATCCGAACACCCCCTAATCCAGGACTCCCTCAGTAGCCCCTGAACCAGGCTTCAATGACGACGAGTCCAACGCGCAAATTGTCTTCGGCATTGCAAGGCGGGTTCCTCCTCCAAATACTTCATAGAAGATCTTGAACACAAAGATAGTGTCCGGCTCTACAAAATAAGTTTCCACATATTGCCATAGAGAGAATAATAATATTAACACAAATCTAATCTGCTGACGTATTCCATGGTGCGACATGCCACGGCCAAGCCTTTATCCAAATCGTTTCACTATCCCACCTCAGCGCGTCATGCGAGGCGGTTTCCTTGGCACGTCTTGTCAAAGCAGAGATCGTGTCCCCTCATTACGGGATTCTCATCAATATGGGCGTGGGTAACCCAACCACTTCTAGGACTCCTAGATCATAGGCAAGTCCAAACGGACACGGGGAGGACGCTTGATATCCACCCTCTCTATAAAGGGGCAAAGCTTTTACTTTTCCCTCCCGTGCTCAATCGAATCCTTCCCCCGCCTCAAGCTCAAACGCCCAAAGCTCAGGTCAGGTGCTCCGAACCTTCAGTCATGTCCGGATCCAGCCTTCAAGGCCGATGGATACCCTCCTCCGTCATGGAAGAAGACATCAAAAAATTGAGGGAGGCCAGGTATCTAACCGCCGAAATATCGCATCGGCTGCCTCCCCGGGGGCAGGCCGTCCCCTCTCCCAAACCCAACGAGAGCATTCTGTTCACCCCCCACTTCCTCCGGGGTCTAGGTTTTGCACTGGATCCTTTCGTCAGGGGCTTGATGTTTTATTACCGGCTAGATTTCCATGATCTAGCTCCGGACTCCTTCCTGCATATCACGACTTTTGTTGTCGTATGCGAGGCCTTCCTCCGGGTTACCCCCCACTTCGGCTTATGGCTCAAGACATTTGAAGTAAAGCCGACGGTGATCGAAGGGCAACATACAGAGTGTGGAGGCACCTCAATACGCAAGATGACGGGAGCTCCATGGCCCAAAGGTTCCATCCCAGAGGTGTCTGCATTGTGGCAACAGGAGTGGTTCTACGTCACGACTCCTAGAAGTGCCAAGTGCGCGGCCGCCCCCGTTTTTCGCTCAGGCCCTCCACCATGACTGATGTCATGGATCAGCAGAGGACTGAGCTGGGGTCCAGCCAAGGACGTGCCTTTACTGCAAAGCCGCATTCGAGATCTCTTCAACGGAGATCTCAGTTTGGTCGCGGTAATACAAGTTATGCTGGTTCGTCAAGTCCAGCCTTGCAAACGTCGGCCCCTTCACTTGTGGGAGTTCAATCCCGAGGGTCCGCGTGCCATTCAAAATTTTCTCGGCCTGATGCATGAGGATATGTATAAGTCATTCTTCGGACATCAAGTAGAGTGTCCGGAAATCACCGAGGACGTGGGCCTGAGCAGTAACCGCGCCGCCGAACAGGTAAAGAATCTTCCGGCCAAACATATTATCTTTCCTTCGTTACGAAGTTATTGAGAGTTTTCTTTTTCGACCAGGACTGGCTAACAAAGGCGAAATTGATTCGGTGTTCGGCCCCCCTCCCTGAGGGCTTGGAGAATCCGGTATTGGAAAAGATGCTCCAGACCGCACCTTGCTCGGATCCCTTGAAGGAAGATACCGTGGAGGGTAATGCGGGACGACGCGGGCCCCCAACGCTGCCTATTCTAACCGAGGGAGCGAGCGTCTCCACAAAGGAAGACGACCGGAAAAGGAAAAGGACTGCGCCCGGGAATTCGGAAGCCGAAGCTTCCAAACGGGAGAAGAAATCTTCTACCGGGAGCCTACCTCGGGGGGCGGTGCTACCGCACAAAGTCCGCGGGGGGATCAATTCTCCCTGGAGTCGTAAGTGACCCGAAAACTTTAGTAGTACAGATATGCCATCTTTTTTTCTTCTGAGAAAATAACCACCGCATATATTTGTGCAGTTCGGGCCTTAGCCCCTCTCAAATGAGCTCGTCTTCGAGGGATCTTCTTCCAGAGATGATGGAGAGCGAGACACCTCCTCCGGAATCCTCCGCTCCAGAAGCGGGCGACCCTGAAGTGTCGTCACGGAGGGCCTCTCCGAGTGCGGAGAGGCCAGAAGGTGATCCAATCGATCCCCGAGGCTCCCAGTGTTCGGCTCCCGAAGAGGGTAGACAAAAGAGTCCGGCGCCGTGTAGTGTGCGATCGAACGTTCTGAGGGAGTTGGTGGGTCGAGCGGCCATCTCAGATGATCACCGTGTGCTGATGAATATGGTGATGGAGATATCATCCGCCGAAAGTGGATTGAATGAAGCTTTTATGAGTCTACTGACAGGCTTTGAGGTACGTGAAAAGGAATGTGTAATAGTCCTGCACATGCTAGGTGTGCCCTGTGTAGATAGAAGCCCCTAAGACTATGGTTGTCGTTGGAAATGATGACGAACGGAGGATCATATTCCCAGGTAATAACCATACTGCCTTTATGTGCAGGAGATGGAAGCTCCGGTGGCCAGTCGGACTAGCCAGTTTGCCCGTTTAGAACAGCGGTTGGATGCGGCAGATGCCGACATCGAGCTTGTTAACAGAAGGCTTGACGAGGCGCAGGGTAAGGATCCTTGTCTGGTAAACGCCAAATAGGAAGAGTATGATGCCAATGTTTTTAACATGTTATGACTGCAGATGGACCTGCCACTGTTGAAGCCTTGCGGGTGGAACTTGCCCGAGCCAAGGAACAAGCAAGATTGGGTAATGCGGCTGCTTTGAAGGCGGCCGAAGAGTTGCGAGCCGAGAAGGCCGCACATGGCGAGAGCCGAAAGAAGATGGCTAATATGGCCATAGAATTAAAAGCCGCCGTAGACCGTTGCCGGGCTCTTGAAAAGGAAAACCAGGCAAAGGCATCAGACCTTGAGAACGCTGCTGTAACGGGAAAAGACCTCCGCTCTGCTATGAGGGCAAAGAAGGAGGAGCTGCAGGAAGCTGGGGATATTGTAGCCGAGAAGTCCTTTATGCTGCAGAGGAAGTATGGAGATCCACGGTATGCACCTCTGGATCGGCTGTGGAGTTCGGAGGATGCGTATATGGATTTGGCGGCGAGCGCTGCCGATGCGGCCAAGTACTTCCAGAGTCAGACGGACCGTGAAGTAGACCAGCTATTTTGGAAGCAATTCCTTTCTCCCGAGCGTCCGCTTTCATTGATGGACCAATTAGCCGAATGGGCCGAACTAAATAGGTTGTCTGGACTCTCCATGAGGTCTATTGTGGATCAACTATGGCCCGGAAGGTCAAAACCGAGCAGCTATTTCAGCTTGGTGCAGCAGGTCCTTGATGTGGTGCCGCGCATAAATGTGATGAAGAGGTCGGTGTGCATAGAAGGCGCACGGATGGCCTTTGCCCGTGCTAAAGCATACTGGGCAGAGATGGATGCTACCACTGTTGCAGCGTAGGATTCGGCCGTAGGTCAAAGGGCTGCTGAGCACTACTTTGAGGAAGTTCTTGAGGGTGCTCGTTTGATAGAGACCCAGTGCTCAAAAAATATTATGTTTGATTGACATGTAATCTCATTGTAAGCGAAATGTTTTTTAAATTTTTATGAGGCTACTTTTATACTTTTTCCTGAAAGTAATGTGATGCCTCCTGGGTGGCCGTTTATGTATACATGTGTATAGCCTGAAAGATTGCAGTCGTTGGCTTCAACCCCCACACATATAATGCGGAGGTGTTCGCAGAAACACGCGTTCACACTTAACCCAACGTCTTGGTCCTATTAAGGAGGTGATAGCGGAGCGAGCGAGGCAACCGGACTATAATGCTTTAACACTTTCACTTAGCCATAGGAGTTTGACAGTGGGGCTACTAGATAGCCCCTGGTGTCTCCGCACTCTCCCGATCCCAGGGTGCGTATATGCCTGGCCGGAAAGTGGCCCTTCGTTAAGGCGGAGGAATTCTAACATTCCCATGGGTCATCGAGTGGTTGACCAGTCTCACGCTAGATCATGACAGTCAGTTTTCGGCTTTCTCTACTGAGGCGCTCGTCCGGATGAACCAGGGCACAATCGCAGTAGTTCTCCTGGTGCTACCTTAGCTGGTAAAGCGGAACGTAAGGCACCAAAACATAGGAGCCGGGCAAACCCAACATTTGACCAAAGACAATGATTCGGAGCTGATGCATATAGGGCCAAACTCGCGACACTGAATACTCCCTAAGGTATTCGGCCTTTGTGGTATAAACCGGGCCTGAAGAATGGCCTTTGTAAGAATCCCCTTGTGTCCAGGTATGTGCATTGTTCTGGCATGGCCACATGCCAAGATGTCAGCATCCTTCTCAACGGTGGATATGTATCAACAAGAGACAGTAAAAAGGTTTACGCAAGGTCTTAATCTAAAAAGAATCCTTGGGTCGGGTCCCTGCTGCACATCTGCGCCTGTGTCTCCGTTGTGCTGTATCCTGGACGGGTGTAGCACGATGATTATCTGTAAAAGAGAGGAATTTAGGTAAAAAGGTTGTCGTGCAAAAGGATAGTTTTCTAAAGAAACCACATATAATTCAAGATAAGAAGAAATCGCCACTCGTCTGCGTGCGTTGAGCCCCTTGTACTTTTGAAAGATAGGGGTGTGGCCGTTTATTTGATATGAGCAGCGGCACCGGATTTGGTTAGTTGTGTCTGAGGTCTTGACAACCAATTGGATGCTTTTGCTGGTCCGGGCGCCTTTAGTGTGCGGCTGCTAACGCAGCCTCCCTCTCTTCGGTGTGCAGAGATCGCTTGATACTTCCGTGCACTGAAATGATGCCACATGGACCGGGCATCTTGAGTGTTAGGGAGGCGTAGTGTGGTATTGCATTAAAGCGAGCAAAAGCTTCGCGTCCGAGTAGTGCTTGATAGCCACTTTTAAACGGAGCGATGTGAAAAGTTAAATGCTCACGACGGAAGTTATCGGGGGAGCCGAATATAACTTGTAGTAGGAGGAAGCCCGCACAACGAGCCCTTGGGCCTGGCATTACTCCTTTAAAGGTAGTATTGCTATGGCGAATTTGTGTTGGGTCTAACCCCATCCCGCGGATTGTATCCTGATATATTAGGTTTAGGCTACTGCCGCCATCCATCAGGACTCGTGTGAAGTGGTATCCGCCAATTATTGGGTCTAATACCAGTGCAGCCCATTACTTGATGCATAATCACGATGGTCGAAGGTGATCGGTTGAGACGACCAGTGGCGGGACTTCGCGGTGATGGGCACTTGCGTATATTTTTCAGGGAGTGCCGCATTGTTTTTTCTCTTGATCACGTGTAACACGTTTACTGTTTTGACATCGGGTGGAAATTTCTTTTGTTCCCCCTTGTCTTGATTGGGAGGCTCGTCCTCGTCTTCACTTGGTGTATCTTCCCCTTTGTGTATGGCGTTAAGCTTGCCGGACTGCTTGAAGACCCAACATTCTCTGTGGGTATGATTAGCAGGTTTGCTAGGGGTACTATGGATCTGACATACTTGGTCAAGAATTTTGTTGAGGCTGGACAGTTCATCTCTGGTGCCTTTGGAGGGCGTCTTTTGGTTTGGCTGAGGGACTTTGAATCTGGCATTTACTGTCGTGCCCTTCGTGTTGTCTTCTTTATTCCGACGTTTGTTATTGCTGTTGCGCCGTGATTTCCCGTTTCCATCTCTAACTTCAGATGTACTGGGGTCGCTGGTGCTGCATCTGGCTAGCTAGCTGTCCTCACCCGCGCAGAAGCGGGTCATGAGGTTTGTTAATGCGGCCATCGTTCTCGGCTTATTTTGGCCGAGGTGTCTGGCGAGCCATTCGTCGCGGACGCTGTGCTTGAAAGTCGCTAAGGCTTCGGTGTCCGGACAATCGACAATCTGGTTCTTTTTAGTAAGAAACCTATTCCAAAGCTTTCGGGCTGACTCTCCGGGTTGTTGAGTTATGTGACTCAAGTCGTCCGCATCCGGAGGTCGGACATAAGTCCCTTGAAAGTTTGCCCGAAAGGCGTCTTCGAGCTCTTCCCAACTTCCAATGGAGCTTTCGGGGAGGCCTTTGATCCAGTGACGAGCTGGCCCTTTGAGTTTGAGAGGTAAGTACTTGATGGCATGGAGATCATCCCCTCGAGCCATATGTATATGAAGGATATAGTCCTCAATCCAGACCCCAGGGTCTGTTGTTCCATCGTATGCCTCTATGTTTATGGGCTTGAATCCCTCTGGGAATTCGTGGTCCAGCACCTCATCGGTGAAACATAGGGGGTGTGCGGCACCCCTGTAGCTGCGTGTGCCTTGTTGTTCGGATGCTTGTTGTGTTGCATTGTATGCTGGGGCGCACTTGCGTGGTCCATAGATGGATCTTGTTGCACCGTACTTTGGGTGCGAGCCCTCGCATGGGTCGCGTGTTGTATTGTCAGTGGTGTTGAATGCCGTTCTGTGGTGGTAGAGGTGTCGTCTATCCGACCAGGTGGCTGCTTTGATATTTGGTTGTGGGGGGGTCTGAGGCCTCCTCATCGAATTCGGGTAGCAGCTTCCGCTTTGGGTAGCTCTTGGAGGGACGATTGTCGCCGTACCTTGCTGTAGTGTTGAGTATTTTGCTCCATCTGAACTGGAGCGTGTTTTGCGCGGCCTTCAGCCTCCGCTTCTGCTTTTTGAGGCTTCTTGCGGTGGCGACGAGCCTTTTACGGGCATTCTGCTGCTCCGAGTGCCTGTCCGGCGTTGTGTCGTCCGGACCATTGTCATTGATAGGGTTTGTTTGTTCGGTTTGATTATCCAGATTGCCGTTTTCTGGCAGCGGTTCGCCCTGCTCCAGCGCTGGATCAGTGTGATCGCTATTTCTGTCGAGGCGGGATTTGGGGCGGCGCTTGCGTCGCCGCTTTGACTGCTTTTCGAGGGAATCCTTCGGTGCGTCCTTCCATTCCTCGCCGTCATCTTTGGGTGCGTCCACCATGTATACGTCATATGACAAGGTGGTGTTCCAGGGCTCGATAGGCGCTGATTCTTCATCGTCTCCTTCATCGGCGTCCATACCGTCGATGTCCTCGGAATTGAAGTCGAGCATGTCGGTTAAATCGTCGACAGTGGCTACCAAGTGGGTGGAGGGTGGGTTTTGAATTTCTTCATCGTCCGAATCCCAACCTTGCTGACCGTAGTCCGGCCAGGGTTCTCCTGATAAAGAGAGAGATTTTAGTGACTTCAGGATATCGCCGAAAGGTGAGTGCTGAAAGACGTCCGCGGCCGTGAACTCCATGATCGGCGCCCAATTGGATTCGCTCGGCAGGGGCGCGGAGGGTTCGGAGTCCGAAGAAGAATCCGGCTCCATGGAGTCACGAGTCTTGCAAAGTACGGGGCTGGTGTTCGGCTCAACCGCCGTTGGGATCGCAGCCCCCGAGGCGGCGTCCAACCGCCCATCCTCGATCGGCGCGGTCAGCTCCGAACCAGGGGCCGGAGCCGGTGCAGGTGCGGCCTCTAGGGCACTGTTCGGCGGCAGAGCTAGATCATGCTCGTCGTGACAGTGCGGTGTGCTCGGCAGTGGTTCGAATCCGTCGAAGATCAAGTCCCCGCGGATGTCGGCCGTGTAGTTTAAACTTCCGAATCTGACCTGACGGCCAGGGGCGTAGCTTTCGATCTGCTCTAGATGGCCAAGTGAATCGGCCCGCAGTGCAAAGCCGCCAAAGACGAAGATCTGTCCGGGGAGGAAGGTCTCACCCTGGACTGCATCGCCATTGATGATCGTAGGAGCCATCGGGCCTGACGGCGACGGCACAAAGGAACTCTCAATGAAAGCACCATTGTCGGTGTCAAAACCGGCGGATCTCGGGTAGGGAGTCCCGAACTGTGCGTCTAGGCCGGATGGTAACAGGAGGTAGGGGACACGAAGTTTTACCCAGGTTCGGGCCCTCTCGATGGAGGTAAAACCCTACATCCTGCTTGATTAATATTGATGGTATGGGTATTACAAGAGTTGATCTACCATGAGATCAGAGAGGCTAAACCCTAGAAGCTAGCATATGGTATGATCGTTGATGTGTATGTTGTCGTACGGATTAAAACCCTCCGGTTTATATAGACACCAGATAGGGTTAGGGTTACATAGAGTCGGTTACAATGGTAAGAGATCTGAACATCCGTATCGTCAAGCTTGCCTTCCACGCCAAGGAAAGTCCCTTCCGGACACGGGACGGAGTCTTCAATCTTGTATCTTCATAGTCCAGGAGTCCGGCTTGAAGGTATAGTTCGGCTATCCGAACACCCCCTAATCCAGGACTCCCTCAGTGGACACGGGTAGCTAATCCGCTCTTCCTCCTTTTGTTCTTTGCTCTCCTCCTCATCTTTTTCATCCAATGAGCTCACGGTTTCATCAATTTCTTCCTCCATAGACTCCTGCAAAATATTAGTCTCTTCTTGGACAGCGGGGTAGTCCTCAATATATAGTTCAACATAGGCATTAGAAGAATAATTATCATTGCAATATTTCAGATTTGTAAAGAGTACCATCATACGTTTCAATCAAAGAAGCAATTTCATAAGCACCCTTAAAAGCAACAAATTCTTCAATTTTTTGAACATCATAGTAACTATAAACACCCTTAGCATACAAAGATACGATTCCATTATCACTAAACTCACATTGATAGGGAAGGTGTTTCTTAGGGTTTTCAGAACAACAAGTAATATCATATATTTCTTATAAATTCCAAGCATAGCATTGCAAACGATGAATTTGACCCAGTAATATTTTTCCTTTTTCAGATATTCGGTGTCGCACATAACAAGCATGCTCATCTAAAGATTTGCCCTCAACTAAGCTAGTTGGGGTTTCAGCATGAGCACATAGGGATCGAAGATGATCCAAGTAATAAGCTTCAGCAGTGTGATAGATTTTGAGTGGTTCTTCAACCATTGGTTTAGTAGGTACAAATATTTTTTTGGTATTTTGCGTTTCCTACCCATAAAAAGATAGAAAACAACTAAGAACAGCAAATAAAAATTACTTAGTGATAAAGCAAACAAGCACACACGAGAATATTCACCCCACGCTATTGCTCACCGGCAACGGCGCCAGAAAAAGGTCAAGTAAGAGTGTCGAACCCAACAAGGAGCTAAAGGCAGAACAAATATTCCCTCAAGTTCTATCGACCACCGATACAACTCTACGTACGCTTGATGTTCGCTTTACCTAGAACAAGTATGAAACTAGAAGTACTTTGTAGGTATTGTTGGATAGGTTTGCAAGATAATAAAGAGCAAGTAAATAAAAAGTAGGGGCTATTGTAAGTAAAGAAGCAACTAAATTAGTTTTGTAAAGAGCTTTTTTTACGAGAAAGTTATTTGTCCCTAGGCAATCGATAACTAGACCGGTAATCATTATTGCAGTTTCATATGAGGGAGGGCATAAGCTAACATACTTTCTCTACTTGGATCATATGCACTTGTGATTTGAACTCTAGCAAGCATCCGCAACTACTAAAGATCATTAAGGTAAAACCCAACCATAGCATTAAAGTATCAAGTCCTCTTTATCCCATACGCAACAACCCCTTACTTGGGTTTGTGTTTCAGTCACTCACGCAACCCACTATAAGCGAATCATGAACGTATTGCAACACCCTACAGCGGGGATCCCTCACGCTTGCGCGCTACGGAGAGCACCATAGGACAGCACCAATAACAAAACATGCAACTAAAACCAATCTTGATCATCAAATAGCCCATAGAACAAAACAGATCTACTCAAACATCATAGGATAGCCATACATCATTGGGAAATAATATATAGCGTTGAGCACCATGTTTAAGTAGAGATTACAACGGGTAAGAGAGAGGTTACACCACTGCATAGAGGGGGGAAGAGTTGGTGATGATGGCGGTGAAGTTGTTGGTGAAGATTGCGGTGATGATGATGGCCACGGCAGCGTTCCGGCGCCACCGGAAGAGAAGGGGAGAGGGGGGCCCTTCGTCTTCTTCTTCCTTGACCTCCTCCCTAGATGGGAGAAGGGTTTCCCCTCTGGTCCTTGGCCTCCATGGAGTGGGAGGGGCGAGAGCCCCTCCGAGATTGGATCTGTCTCTCTGTCTCTCTCTCTCTTTCTGCATTTAGTTCTGCTGCCCTTTCACCATTTCTTTTATATCCAGAGATCCGTAACTCCGATTGGGTTGAAACCTTCGCCCAGATCTTTTTACAAAAATTAGCTTTCTTGCGGCCAAAGTAGAGCATCAACCGCCTTACGAGGGGCCCACTAGGGTGCGGGCGCGCCTGCCTATAGTGGCCGTGGGCCCCACCCTCGTGGCCACCTCAGGCACCGTCTCGCGTTGATTTTCTTCCCAAAAATCACAAATATTCCAAAATAATTCTCCGTCTGTTTTTATCCCGTTTGGATTCCGTTTGATATGGATATTCTGTGAAACCAAAAACATGCAACACACAGGAACTAGCATTAGGCACTGGATCAATATGTTAGTCCCAAAAATAGTATAAAAAGTTGCCAAAAGGTATATGGAAATTGTAGAATATTGGCATGGAACAATCAAAAATTATAGATACGGCGGAGACGTATCAGCCTCGCGCCCCGCCGCTGGACTACGACACCGCCTCGCCCCCGCCACTCGACGCCCTCGCCGGAGCTGCCC
>NC_041392.1:450473296-450508684 GCF_002162155.2 Triticum dicoccoides | reverse complement strand
CTACCTCGCCCCTCTCCCGCTGACTGCGATTGCGGCGCTGCTTCGCTCGCACGCGCGCGTCCCCGCACCACCGCGGCCTGCTGCTCGCCGCGGTCGTCGCGCTCGCCCTACCGCCGTCGTCATGCCCAGCCACCACTGCCGCAGCCCCACAGTGTCGTTCCCCTTGCAGCTTGTCGCGACTCGCTGCTGCTGTTCGCAGCCACCACGTCGTCCGCCGTCCCACTTCACGCTGCCCGCGGGCGCGCCCCGCCCCGACGCCCCTCTGCTCCTACCATGCGCGCGCCGTTGCTGCTCGTCGCGTCCGACCCATACCTGGCCTCGCTTGCCTCTACTCCGCCACATCCCGCTGCACCTCGCCAGGCCTCTCCCCTTCGTGTCGCCGCCCTTGGCCGCTGCCCCGACCGCACTGCTCCGGCCGGTGGCGCCCCGGCCAAACCTCGCCGGCGCCCTACCGCAGCTATAGTCCGGCGGGCAACGCCTAGACCATCTCAGGCGCCCAGCACCCACGCTCGTTCGGGCGGTGCCCGCGCCCGCACCGCCCTGTGCCCGTTAGGCCCTTGGGGCCACAAACATGTGGGGCCTGGCCCAGAACGTTTATATATATATATATATAAGAATTTAAGATAATAATCACAATAATAATAATAAATAAATAACTTAATTATTTTTGATTAATTAAACTAATCAATGAACTAAACTAATTAAACTTGCTTAGTTAGTCTTGGTCAATGAAAGTGGGACCCACATGTCAGTTTGACTTAGTCAACTGACTGTTTGACTGCTGATGTCATGTTGACGTCAACAAGCACTATTCTGGATAATTTTGAATTCAAATAATTAAATAAATGCTAAAAATGATTTTTAAGTCTTTTAAAATCATATAAAATAAATCGTAGCTCGGATGGAAAACTTTGTACATGAAAGTTGCTCAGAACGACGAGACAAATCCGGATACGTAGCCCGTTTGTCCGCCACACATCCCTAGCATAGTGAACATGCAACTTTCCCCCTCCGATTCATCTGTCCAAAAACGCGAAACACCAGGGATATTTTCTCGGATTTTTTCCCCTTCGCCGGTATCACCTCATACTACGTTAGGGCACACCTAGCGCTGTTACTTGTCATGTCATGCATCGATATGCATCTGTTTGTATTGTATTCATTGTTTCTTCCCCCTCTTCTCTCCGGTAGACTACGAGACTGACGCCGCTGCTGGTGCCCCGACCGACTACATTGTTGACGACCCCTACTTGCCAGAGCAACCAGGCAAGCCCCCCCCTTGATCACCAGATATCTCATATTCTTCTCTCTACTGCTTGCGTTAGAGTAGTGTAGCATGATACTGCTTTTCGTTAATCCTATTCTGTTGCATAGCCTGTCATTGTTGCTATAGTTGTTGATACCTTACCTGCAATCCTAAATGCTTAGTATAGGATGCTAGTTTATCATCAGTGGCCCTACATTCTTATCAGTCTGCCACGCTATACTATCGGGCCGTGATCACGTCGGGTGTTAATCATGCGTATATACTATACTTATTACACATGATTCATGTTGTGACTAAAGTCGGCTCAGCTCGTTCATTACCCGCGGTTGATTCACGAATTGGGGGATGAAAGGACATACTTTCCCGACGGCCCTCTATGTGGATCTTTGTGGCGGAGCGACAGGGCAGGTTGAGACCATCCAGGTGAGTGGTGGGACTGGCCCTGGTCGATGTTCGCAGTTACTTCAAGATAACACGCTTAACGAGATCTTGGTATTTGACCTGAGTCTGGCCACTGGCCTATACGCACTAACCAACTACGCGGGAACAGTTATGGGCACTCGACGTCGTGGTATCAGCCGAAGCCTTCGTGACGTCAGCGACTGAGCGGCGCGCGTCGGGTTGGACCGTGTAACACAACTTCCTTTATAATGGAGGTTACTAGGTCTGCTCACCGGCCGCGTATGCAACATGCAGGTGTGCAATGGGCGATGGGCCCAGACCCCTGCGCCATAGGATTTAGACCGGCGTGCTGACCTCTCTGTTGTGCCTAGGTAGGGCTGCGACGTGCTGATCTTCCGAGGCCGGGCATGACCCAGAAAAGTGTGTCCTGACAAAGGGGATCGAGCGTGTTGGGAAATGTGGTGCACCCCTGCAGGGAAGTTGATCTATTCGAATAGTCGTGTCCCTCGGTAAAAGGATGACCCGGAGTTGTACCTTGACCTTATGACAGCTAGAACCGGATACTTAATAAAACACACCCTTCCAAGTGCAAGATACAACCGGTGATCGCTCCCTCACAGGGCGACGAGGGGAGGATCACCGGGTAGGGTTATGCTACGCGATGTTACGCGGTGAACTTACCGTGTACTCTCTTCTACATGCTGCAAGATGGAGGCGGCCAGAAGCGTAGTCTTCGACAGGACTAGCTATCCCCCTCTTATTCTGGCATTCTGCTAATCAGTCCACATATACTACCCCCTTTCATTGATACCAATGCATATGTAGTGTAGCTCCTTGCTTGCGAGTACTTTGGATGAGTACTCACAATTGCTTTGCACCCCTTTCTATACCCGATTGTTGCGACCAGACGTTGGAGTCCAGGAGCCAGACGCCACTGTCGATGACGACTGCTACTACTCGGGTGGTGCCTACTACTACGTTCAGACCGCTGATGACAACCAGGAGTAGTTTAGGAGGATCCCAGGCAGGAGGCTTGCGCCTCTTTCAATCTGTATCCTAGTTTGTGATAGCCTTCTTAAGGCAAACTTGTTTAACTTATGTCTGTACTCTAGTATTGTTGTTTCCATTGACTCGTCTATGATCGAGCTCTTGTATTCGAGCCCTCGAGGCCCCTGGCTTGTAATATGATGCTTGTATGACTTATTTTATTTGTAGAGTTGTGTTCTGATATCTTCCCGTGAGTCCCTGATCTTGATCATACACGTTTGCGTGTATGATTAGTGTATGATTGAATCGGGGGCGTCACAAGTTGGTATCAGAGCTGACTGCCTATAGGAATCCCCCTTCCACACTCCTTGGCCAAAGTCGAGTCTAGACGTTGCAAAACTTTTTACTAACATGGATGTGTGTCTTACGGGCCCCATGTCTTGGGTGGTATTAGGATCTTTTACTCCTCGATCTTTACTCTGGGACTCTGAACTCTCTTCTATTCGGGTTAAACGAATTTACTAACTCTAACATTAGGATCACGTGACCACGTTCACCCCAAAGTTGGATAATCCCTAGTTATTTCTTAGAGTAGTATATTGAACAATCCACACTGTCATTTGACTCCTTTGAAACATCTTTTTTTCAGATGGAACCCACGAGGCAGGTCATGCACCACACGGCGGCCATTGGTGTCTCAGGATCACCTGCTGTGTTAGCTGAGATGATGACCTATCTGGGTTATCGCTGGCACCCTGAGTACACTGTCTACGAGGAGTACCAGGACTTTAACCAGGAGTAGTACCGTGCCATCGTCCACCTCTACTCTCGGGAGTATGACTCCACTACCGTGCTGCACACTGCTCATGGTGTTGGAGTGAATATCGGCATGGCAGTCCACGATGTTGCTTATGCTACCCTGACATGTCTTCGTGGAGAGTATCAGGAGTTGGACACCTCCCCTTTTAGGCACATTGCTATCGCATCCGATGTTGGTGCGGAGGGGTACTACACTGCTGCCAACTCCACTGTCACCCGAGAGCCCTTCTACCATCAGTACCTGGTTCTGCATCCTGATGGGCTGGATAGAGATAACCGAGCTCTTCGCCATGAGTTGTACACCACCCGTCAGCACCTGTACCGTGCTCTGACGCTGTTGCACCCCTTGTCTGATCTGGTGATCTGTCGCATTCTGTGATCTACCCTGCCAGGACCGTGATGCCCCAGGGTGTCAGCTGGCCAGAGGTGGGAGGCTACTCTCCCACACTTGGTCCTCTTATGCCACCTGTGCGTTGGGTTCTGCACCAGAGTATCCATGGACCCCAGGCTACTGACGTGGAGGACTTCCCATCGCGTCACTACCAGCTGTTAGGCTACACCTACCTCCACAGTTCCTCCTGGGACTGATGTAGGCTTGCTTATTAGTATTAGATGCATTCGCCGTGAGCCTGCGTGCCACCTATGATGTCTTTAGCCTATGTACTGAACTCTGTGTATCGAACTCTATGCATGATCCCTTTTGTAAGATATGCCAACTATTATGTAGTATCTATCGTGTTCCTTTCATTATGCATGTTTCATCATGAATGATTCTTGTCCTTGCAAATTTCTCAATGCTGAACTACCCCTGTTATATATTAGCAGGATGGTTAGACCAGGTGGTCGTGGTCGTGGTGGCCATGCCCCACCACCACCTGAGTACATGGCTGGTATGATCCAACAGTTCAAGCTGAACCGCCAGTTCATGGAAAATATGATAGCTCAGTTTCCTCGCCCCAATATGAACCAGCAGCCAGCCCAAGTGACTCTGCAGGATTTCATGCGCCTCAAACCAACTGTGTACCGCAGCTCAACTCAGCCTCTGGATGCTGATAACTGGCTCCATGACATCACCTATGAGATGGAGTCTGCTGATGTAGCCCCTGCCAGCTATGTCACCTTTGCTTCCTTCTTCTTGAAGGGACCCGCTGCTCAATGGTGGGACAGCCACAGGTGTACTCTGTCGGTTGGAACAATCATCACCTGGCCAGACTTCCATGCTGCTTTCCGTGCCCACTTCATTCCTGAGGGAGTCATGGACCGAAAGAAGTGTGAGTTCCACAGCCTCACCCAAGGCAACAAAACTGTCGAAGCTTATCAGTGGGACTTTCTGGATTTATCCCGCTATGCTGAAGAAGACATTGCAACTGATGCACGTAGACAGGAGAAGTTTCGTGATGGCCTTCAAGCTGACGTCAAGCTCGCACTTCGAGTGCATGACTTTGCTGATTTCGCCACCTTGGTGAACAAGGCCATCAATGTCGAAACTGGTCTGTAGGAACACTAGAGCTCTCACAGGTGCAACCGTGACACGGGCTCATCTTCGGGCCCGTCCTCGCAGAAGCATAGGATACGGATTCGCAATAGCGTGTACCAGCCAACTACACCTGCTCCAAGGCAGTCCTATGCTGCACCGCGTCTGCCTCCCCCACCAACTAGGCAGCCAAGACTTCCAGCTCCACCACCACGAGCTCCTGTTCCCACTCCCAATAATGGTTTGTGCTACAAGTGTGGTCAATCAGGTCACCTCGCCAGGAACTGCTTTCAGAACCAGAATCAACTGGCCCTTCCCGCAGCTAGCCGTGGAAACAACCATCTCCGCAACACCAATGTGAGGTCTTATGGTCGTGTTCATGCCAACCACGTTGGTCTCAATGAAGCTCAAGACCAGCCTGCTACAGTGATGCGTACACTCCTCATAAATTCAGTACCTGCATCTGTTTTATTCGATTCAGGAGCATCACATTCATTCATGTCAGAAGATTTTGCATACAAGCACGACGTTAGATGTGAGGAGATGAACACTTCGGTAGTGGTAAAAAAACCCGTGGGACAATGTCAAACCTCCATGGTTGGCATCGACGTCCCCGTGGAAATCAAAGGGCTGGAATTCTATGCCTCTCCCATTATCCTGAAGTCGTCTAACATCGACCTCATTCTGGGGATGGATTGGTTGAAAGCGCATGCTGCTTCTATAGTTTGCGCCACTAACACCGTCCATCTGCTACACCCTTCTGATGAGATAGTTACTTACCAGGCTCATCTGGTTCAAAATGCCAAGGCACGGCTTTACCACCAGATCCGTGTTCGTGTAGAGGATATCCCAAAGACCGCCTTCATGACTTGATATGGATCATACGAGTACACCGTCATGTCATTCGGCTTAACGAATGCTCCCGCCACCTTCTCTCGTCTGATAAACTATATATTCATGGATTACCTCGACAAGTTCGTCGTGGTTTATCTGGATGATATCCTTGTATTTTACAAGAACAAAGAAGAACATGCTAAACATCTTCGTCTTGTGCTGGAAAAGCTTCGGGAGCATCAACTCTATGCTAAGTATTCCAAGTGTGGATTCTGGCTTCCCAAAGTAACCTATCTCGGGCATGTCATCTCCAAGGATGGTGTTGCCATCAACCCTGAACGAGTCCAGGATATTCTCGATTGGACTCCTCCGAAGAATTTCAAGCAAGTCAGAAGTTTTCTCGGTCTCGCCAGCTATTGTCGTTGATTCGTCGAGAACTTCTCCAAGATCGCCAGGCCTCTGACTAACTTGTTGCATAAGAGCGTCAAGTTCCAATGGACCGAGAGGTGTCAGGAAAGTTTCCACACGCTCAAAGACAAGTTGACTTCTGCCCCAGTGCTTGCACCACCTGATACTACGAAGGACTTCGTGATTTACTGTGACGCTTCCCGTCAAGGATTAGGCTGTGTCCTAATGCAAGAGCGCAGAGTGATTGCTTATGCCTCTCGTCAAATGCACCCTCACGAAGAAAACTACCCAGTTCACTACCTCGAGCTTGCTGCTGGCATTCATGCTCTAAAGCAGTGGCGACATTACCTTCTCAGTAACCGTTGCGAGATCTTCACCGACCACCAAAGTCTAAAGTATTTGTTTACTCAACCAGACCTGAACCTCCGTTAGTAGAGATGGATGGAGGCTGTTGCAGACTTTGACGTGGGTATTCCTATACCCCAGGCAAGGCTAATGTAATGGTTGATGCCTTGAGCCGCAAGTCTTACTGCAATCACCTCTAGGTTCACAAAGTTCAGCCCTCGCTTGTCGAAGAATTTAGAAAGTTGAACCTTCATATTGTCCCCCCTGGTGCACTCGCTACCCCTCCCCCAGAGTTCCAAAAGATGAATCTTCGTGTTGTTACTAGGGGTTCTCTAAATACCCTGGCTGTCGTACCAGATCTCGTAGACGGTATAAAGACTATTCAATGTTATGACTCTGAAGTCCAGAAGATTAAACGCCATCTCGCAGAAGGAAAGCCCTCATTCTTCACTATCGCCAATGATGGCGCCTTGTACTTCAAAGGCCGCCTAGTGGTACCATGTTCGAGGAAAAACCTGGATTAGACTAAAAAGGTTATGAAAGAAGCTCATGATACGCCTTTGTCCATCCATCCTGGTAGTACAAAGATGTACCAAGATATTTGTCAGAGATTGTGGTGGTCTAATATGAAGCAGGACATTGCTCGTTATGTTGCTGAGTGTGACGTTTGTCATCGTATCTGTTGGGGAACGTAGTAATTTCAAAAAAATTCCTACGCACACGCAAGATCATGGTGATGCATAGCAACGAGAGGGGAGAGTGTTGTCTACGTACCCTTGTAGACCGAAAGCGGAAGCGTTAGCACAACGCAGTTGATGTAGTCGTACGTCTTTACGGCCCGACCGATCAAGCACCGAAACTACGGCACCTCCGAGTTCTAGCACACGTTCAGCTCGATGACGATCCCCGTACTCCGATCCAGCAGAATGTCGGGGAAGAGTTCCGTCAGCACGACGGCGTGGTGACAATCTTGATGTTCTACTGTTGCAGGGCTTCGCCTAAGCACCACTACAATATTATCGAGGACTATGGTGGAGGGGGGCACCGCACACGGCTAAGAGATCAATGATCAATTGTTGTGTCCATGGGGTGCCCCCTGCCCCCGTATATAAAGGAACAAGGGGGGAGGCGGCCGGCCTAGGAGGAGGGCGCACCAAGGGGGGAGTCCTACTCCCACCGGGAGTAGGACTCCTCCTTCCCTTGTTGGAGTAGGAGAGAAGGAAAGAGGGGGAGAGGAACAAGGAAAAGTGGGCTGCACCCCTTGTCCAATTCGGACCAGAGGGGGGGGCGCGCGCCTCCTTCCTTTTGGCCTCTCTCCTCTATTCCCGTATGGCCCAATAAGGCCCATATACTCCCCCGCGAATTCCCGTAACTCTCCTGTACTCCAAAAAATACCCAAATCACTCGAAACCTTTCCGATGTCCGAATATAGTCGTCCAATATATCGATCTTTACGTCTTGACTATTTCGAGACTCCTCGTCATGTGCCCGATCTCATCCGAGACTCCGAACTCCTTCGGTACATCAAAACTCATAAACTCATAATATAACTGTCATCTAAACCTTAAGCGTGCGGACCCTACGGGTTCGAGAACTATGTAGACATGACCGAGACACGTCTCCGGTCAATAACCAATAGCGGAACCTGGATGCTCATATTGGCTCCCACATATTCTACAAAGATCTTTATCGGTCAGACCGCATAAGAACATACGTTGTTCCCTTTGTCATCGGTATGTTACTTGCCTGAGATTCAATGTTGGTATCTCAATACCTAGTTCAATCTCATTACCGGCAAGTCTCTTTTACTCGTTCCGTAATACATCATCCCGCAACTAACTTTTTAGTTGCAAGGCTTGCAAGGGTTAAGTGATGTGCATTACCGAGAGGGCCCAGAGATACCTCTCCGACAATCGAAGTGACAAATCCTAATCTCGAAATACGCCAACCCAACAAGTACCTTCGGAGACACCTGTAGAGCACCTTTATAATCACCCAGTTACGTTGTGACGTTTGGTAGCACACAAAGTGTTCCTCCGATAAACGGGAGTTGCATAATCTCATAGTCATAGGAACATGTATAAGTTATGAAGAAAGCAATAGCAACAAACTAAACGATCAAGTGCTAAGCTAATGGAATGGGTCAAGTCAATCACATCATTCTCCTAATGATGTGATCCCGTTAATCAAATGACAACTCATGTCTATGGCTAGGAAACATAACCATCTTCGATCAACGAGCTAGTCAAGTAGAGGCATACTAGTGACACTATGTTTGTCTATGTATTCACACATGTATTATGTTTCCGGTTAATACAATTCTAGCATGAATAATAAACATTTATCATGAAATAAGGAAATAAATAATAACTTTATTATTGCCTCTAGGGCATATTTCCTTCAGTTTCCCACTTGCACTAGAGTCAATAATCTAGTTCACATCGCCATGTGATTTAACATAAATAGTTCACATCGCCATGTGACCAACACCCAAAGGGTTTACTAGATTCAATAATCTAGCTAGTTCACATATTAACGCCCAAAGAGTACTAGGGTGTGATCATGTTTTGCTTGTGAGAGAAGTTTAGTCAACGGGTGTGCCACATTCAGATCCGTAAGTATTTTGCAAATTTCTATGTCAACAATGCTCTGCACTAAGCTACTCTAGCTAATTGCTCCCACTTTCAATATGTATCTAGATTGAGACTTTGAGTCATCTGGATCAGTGTCAAAACTTGCATCGACGTAACCCTTTACGATGAACCTTTTGTCACCTCCATAATCGAGAAACATATCCTTATTCCACTAAGGATAATTTTGACCAATGTCCAGTGATCTACTCCTAGATCACTATTGTACTCCCTTGCCAAACTCAGGGCAGGGTATACAATAGGTCTGGTACACAACATGGCATACTTTATAGAACCTATGGCTGAGGCATGGGGAATGACTTTCATTCTCTCTCTATCTTCTGTCGTGGTCGGGTTTTGAGTCTTACTCAACTTCACACCTTGTAACACAGGCAAGAACTCCTTCTTTGACTGTTCCATTTTGAACTACTTCAAAATCTTGTCAAGGTATGTACTCATTGAAAAACTTATCAAGCATCTTGATCCATCTCTATAGATCTTGATGCTCAATATGTAAGCAGCTTCACCGAGGTCTTTCTTTGAAAAACTCCTTTCAAACATTCCTTTATGCTTTGCAGAATAATTCTACATTATCTCCGATCAACAATATGTCATTCACATATACTTATCAGAAATGCTGTAGTGCTCCCACTCACTTTCTTGTAAATACAGGCTTCACCGCAAGTCTGTATAAAACTATATGCTTTGATCAACTTATCAAAGCGTATATTCCAACTCCGAGATGCTTGCACCAGTCCATAGATGGATCGCTGGAGCTTGCATATTTTGTTAGCACCTTTAGGATTGACAAAACCTTCTGGTTGCATCATATACAACTCTTCTTTAATAAATCCACTAAGGAATGCAGTTTTGTTTATCCATTTGCTAGATTTCATAAAATGTGGCAATTGCTAACATGATTCGGATAGACTTAAGCATAGATACGAGTGAGAAACTCCCATCGTAGTCAACACCTTGAACTTGTCGAAAACCTTTTCCGACAATTCTAGCTTTGTAGATAGTAACACTACTATCACCGTCCGTCTTCCTCTTGCTAATCATCGGGCAAGTCAACCAAAGTCCACACTTTGTTCTCATACATGGATCCCATCTCAGATTTTATGGCCTCAAGCCATTTCGTGGAATCTGGGCTCATCATCGCTTCCTCATAGTTCATAGGCTCGTCATGGTCAAGTAACATGACCTCCAGAACAGGATTACCATACCACTCTGGTGCGGATCTCACTCTGGTTTACCTACAAGGTTCAGTAGTAACTTGATCTGAAGTTTACATGATTATCATCATTAGCTTCCTCACTAATTGGTGTAGTAGTCACAGGAACAGATTTCTGTGATGAACTACTTTCCAATAAGGGAGTAGGTACAGTTACCTCATCAAGTTCTACTTTCCTCCCACTCACTTCTTTCAAGAGAAACTCCTTCTCTAGAAAGGATCCATTCTCAGCAATGAATAACTTGCCTTTGGATCTGTGATAGAAGGTGTACCCAACATTTTCTATTGGGTATCCTATGAAGATGCACTACTCCGATTTGGGTTTGAGCTTATCAGGTTGAAACTTTTTCACATAAGCATTGCAACCTCAAACTTTAAGAAACGATAGCTTAGGTTTCTTGCCAAACCATAGTTCATACGGTGTCGTCTCAATGGATTTAGATGGGGCCCTATTTAATGTGAATGTAGCTGTCTCTAATGCATAACCCCAAAACGATAGTGGTAAATCGGTAAGAGACATCATAGATCGCACCATATCTAATAAAGTACGGTTATGATGTTCGAACACACCATTACACTGTAATGGTGTTCCAGGTGGCGTGAGTAGTGAAACTATTTCACATTGTTTTAACTGAAGGCCAAACTCGTAACTCAAATATTTTACTTCTGCGATCATATCGTAGATACTTTTATTTTTGTTACGATGATTCTCCACTTCACTCTGAAATTCTTTGAACTTTTCAAATGTTTCAGATTTGTGTTTCATCAAGTAGATATACTCATATCTGCTCAAATCATCTATGAAGATCAGAAAATAATGATACCTGCCGCAAGCCTCAATATTCATCAGACCACATACATCAGTATGTATGATTTCCAACAAATCTGTTGCTCACTTCATTGTTCCGGTGGACGGGGTCTTAGTCATCTTGCCCATGAGGCATGGTTCGCAAGCATCGACTGATTCATAATCAAGTGATTCCAAAAGCCCATCAGCATGGATTTTCTTCATGCACTTTACACCAATATAACCTAACCGACAGTGCCACAAATAAGTTGCACTATCATTATTAACTTTGCATATTTTGGCTTCAATATTATAAAAATGTGTATCACCACGATCGAGATCCAACAAACCATTTTCATTGGGTGTATGACCATAGAAGGTTTTATTCATGTAAACAGAACAACAATTATTCTCTAACTTACATGAATAACCGTATTGCAATAAACATGATCAAATCATATTCATGCTCAACGCAAACACCAAATAACACTTATTTAGGTTCAACACTAATCCCGAAAGTATAGGGAGTCTGCAATGATGATCATGTCAATCTTGGAACCACTTCCAACACACATCGTCACTTCACCCTTAACTAGTCTCTGTTTATTCTGCAACTCCCGTTTTGAGTTACTAATCATAGCAACGGAACTAGTATCAAATACTTAGGGGTTGCTATAAACACTAGTAAAGTATACATCAATAACATGTATATCAAATATACCTTTGTTCACTTTGCCATCCTTCTTATCCGCCAAATATTTGGGGCAGTTCCGTTTCCAGTGACCAGTTCCTTTGCAGTATAAGCACTCAGTCTCGGGCTTAGGTCTAGACTTGGGCTTCTTCACTTGAGCAGCAACTCGCTTGTCATTCTTCTTGAAGTTCCCCTTCTTCCCTTTTCCCTTTTCTTGAAACTAGTGGTCTTGTTAACTATCAACACTTGATGGTTTTCTTGATTTCTACCTTCGTCGATTTCAGCATCACGAAGAGCTTGGGAATCGTTTCCGTTATCCCTTGCATATTATAGTTCATCACGAAGTTCAACTAACTTGGTGATGGTGACTAGAGAATTCTGTCAACCACTATCTTATCTGGAAGATTAACTCCCACTTGATTCAAGCGATTGTAGTACCCAGACAATCTGAGCACGTGCTCACTGCTTGAGCTATTCTCCTCCATCTTTTAGCTATAGAACTTGTTGGAGATTTCATATCTCTCAACTCGGGTATTTGTTTGAAATATTAACTTCAACTCCTGGAATATCTCATATGGTCCATGACGTTCAAAACGTCTTTGAAGTCCCGATTCTAAGACATTAAGCATGGTGCACTAAACTATCAAGTAGTCATCATACTGAGCTAGCTAAACGTTCATAACGTCTGCATCTGCTCCTGCAATAGGTCTGTCACCTAGTGGTGCATCAAGGACATAATTCTTCTGTGCATCAATGAGGATAAATCTCAGATCACGGATCCAATCCGCATCATTGCTACTAACATCTTTCGACTTAGTTTTTCTCTAGGAACATATCAAAATAAACATATGGAAGCAAAAACGCGAGCTATTGATCTACAACATAGATATGCTAATACTACCAGGACTAAGTTCATGATAAATTTAAGTTCAATTAATCATATTACTTAAGAACTCCCACTTAGAAAGACATCCCTCTAATCTTCTAAGTGATCACGTGATCCAAATCAACTAAACCATAACCGATCATCACATGAAATGGAGTAGCTTTCAATGGTGAACATCAATATGTTGATCATATCTACTATATGATTCACGCTCGACCTTTCGGTCTCAGTGTTCCAAGGCCATATCTGCATATGCTAGGCTCGTCAAGTTTAACCTGAGTATTCTGCGTGTGCAAAACTGGCATGCACCCGTTGTAGATGGACGTAGAGCTTATCACACCCGATCATCACGTGGTGTCTAGGCACGACGAACTTTGGCAATGGTGCATACTCAGGGAGAACACTTTTATCTTGAAATTTAGTGAGAGATCATCTTATAATGCTACCGTCAATCAAAGGAAGATAAGATGCATAAAAGATAAACATCACATGCAATCAATATAAGTGATATGATATGGCCATCATCATCTTGTGCTTATGATCTCCATCTCCGAAGCACCGTCATGATCACCATCATCACCGGTACGACACCTTGATCACCATCGTAGCATCGTTGTCGTCTCACCAATCTTATGCTTCTATGACTATCGCTACCGCTTAGTGATAAAGTAAAGCATTACAACGCAATTGCATTGCATACAATAAAGCGCCAACCATATGGCTCCTGCTAGTTGCCGATAACTCGGTTACAAAACATGATCATCTCATACAATAAAATTTAGCATCATGTCTTGACCATATCACATCACAACATGCCCTGCAAAAACAAGTTAGACGTCCTCTACTTTGTTGTTGCAAGTTTTACGTGGCTGCTACGGGCTTTAGCAAGAACCGTTCTTACCTACGCATCAAAACCACAACGATAGTTTGTCAAGTTGGTGACGTTTTAAACTTTGCAAGGACCGGGCATAGCCACACTTGGTTCAACTAAAGTTGGAGAAACTGACACCCGCCAGCCACCTGTGTCCAAAGCACATCGGTAGAACCAGTCTCGCGTAAGCGTACGCGTAATGTCGGTCCGGGCCGCTTCATCCAACAATACCGCTGAACCAAAGTATGACATGCTGGTAAGCAGAATGACTTATACCGCCCACAACTCACTTGTGTTCTACTCGTGCACAACATCAACGCATAAAACCTAGGCTCTGATACCACTGTTGGGGAACGTAGTAATTTCAAAAAAATTCCTACGCACACGCAAGATCATGGTGATGCATATCAACGAGAGGGGAGAGTGTTGTGTATGTACCCTCATAGACCGAAAGCGGAAGCGTTAGCACAATGCGGTTGATGTAGTCGTACGTCTTCACGGCCCGACCAATCAAGCATCGAAACTATGGCACCTCCGAGTTCTAGCACACGTTCAGCTTGATGACGATCCCCGGACTCCGATCCAGCAGAATGTTGGGGAAGAGTTCCGTCAGCACGACGGCGTGGTGACGATCTTGATGTTCTACTGTCGCAGGGCTTCGCCTAAGCACCACTACAATATTATCGAGGACTATGGTGGAGGGGGCACCGCACACGGCTAAGAGATCAATGATCAATTGTTGTGTCCATGGGGTGCCCCCTTGCCCCCGTATATAAAGGAACAAGGGGGGAGGCGGCCGGCCTAGGAGGAGGGCACACCAAGGGGGAAGTCCTACTCCCACCGGGAGTAGGACTCCTCCTTCCCTTGTTGGAGTAGGAGAGAAGGAAAGAGGGGGAGAGGAACAAGGAAAAGTGGGCTGCACCCCTTGTCCAATTAGGACCAAAGGGGGGGCACGCGCCTCCTTCCTTTTGGCCTCTCTCCTCTATTCCCGTATGGCCCAATAAGGCCCATATACTCCCCGGCGAATTCCCGTAACTCTCCGGTACTCCGAAAAATACCCGAATCACTCGGAACCTTTCCGATGTCCGAATATAGTCGTCCAATATATCGATCTTTACGTCTCGACCATTTCGAGACTCCTCGTCATGTCTCCGATCTCATCCGGGACTCCGAACTCCTTCGGTACATCAAAACTCATAAACTCATAATATAACTGTCATCGAAACCTTAAGCGTGCGGACCCTACGGGTTCGAGAACTATGTAGACATGACCGAGACACGTCTTCGGTCAATAACCAATAGCAGAACCTGGATGCTCATATTGGCTCCCACATATTCTACGAAGATCTTTATCGGTCAGACCGCATAAGAACATACGTTGTTCCCTTTGTCATCGGTATGTTACTTGCCTGAGATTCAATGTCGGTATCTCAATACCTAGTTCAATATCATTACCGGCAAGTCTCTTTTACTTGTTCCGTAATACATCATCCCGCAACTAACTTTTTAGTTGAAAGGCTTGCAAGGCTTAAGTGATGTGCATTACCGAGAGGGCCCAGAGATACCTCTCCGACAATCGAAGTGACAAATCCTAATCTCGAAATACGCCAACCCAACAAGTACCTTCGGAGACACCTGTAGAGCACCTTTATAATCTCCCAGTTACATTGTGACGTTTGGTAGCACACAAAGTGTTCCTCCGATAAACGGGAGTTGCATAATCTCATAGTCATAGGAACATGTATAAGTTATGAAGAAAGCAATAGCAACAAACTAAACGATCAAGTGCTAAGCTAATGGAATGGGTCAATCCAATCACATTATTCTCCTAATGGTGTGATCCCGTTAATCAAATGACAACTCATGTCTATGGCTAGGAAACATAACCATCTTCGATCAATGAGCTAGTCAAGTAGAGGCATACTAGTGACACTCTGTTTGTCTATGTATTCACACATGTATTATGTTTCTGGTTAATACAATTCTACCATGAATGATAAACATTTATCATGAAATAAGAAAATAAATAATAACTTTATTATTGTCTCTAGGGCATATTTCCTTTAGTATCAAAGCTGAACATCAAAGGCCTGCTGGAACTCTGCAGCCTATCCCTATTCCTGAATGGAAATGGGACCATGTTGAAATGGACTTCGTCACTGGATTTCCCAAATCACAGAAAGGTAATGATGCTATTCTTGTCGTCATTGACCGGCTTTCTAAAGTTGCACATTTTCTGGCGGTCAAAGAAACAATCACTGCTAGTTAGCTTGCAACTCTCTACATGTCCAGAATTGTTTCACTTCATGGTATTCCACTGGTTATCAGTTCAGACTGTGGCAGCTTATTCACTTCAAGATTCTAGGCAAGTTTCCAAGAAGCTATGGGAACTCATTTGTCGTTCAGTACGGCGTTTCATCCTCAATCGCAAGGACAAGTTGAACGTGTCAACCAAATCCTCGAAGACATGCTTCGAGCGTGTGTAATTTCCTTCGGCAAGAAATGGGAGGAATCTCTTCCATATGCCGAGTTCTCTTATAATAATAGCTATGAAGCTAGTGTGAAGATGGCCCCTTCGAATTGTTATATGGACGAAAGTATCGAACCCCTCTGAACTGGTCAGAAACTGGGGAACGTCCACTCTTCAGTCCAGATATTATCCAACATGCCGAAGAACAAGTCCGCATTATTCGTGAGAATCTCAAGACTGCTCAGTCATGTCAGAAGAGTCAGTATGACCGTCATCACAAAGACATGGTCTATCAACCTAGCGAAAAGGCTTATCTTCGAGTTACAACAATGAAGGGTGCTCACCGCTTCGGGATCAAGGGCAAGCTAGCTCCTCGCTATATTGGCCCATTCACTATTCTCGAAAGGCATGGAAAAGTGGCACATCAACTAGAGCTTCCGCCAAACCTTTCTCAGGTTCACGATGTGTTCCACGTGTCACAGCTCGCTGTTGCTTCAAGGACCCAATCCGAGCAGTGGATCATGAAGTGCTCAAATTGCAACAGGACCTCTCCTATAAAGAGCATCTGGTCCGCATTCTCGACCAAGCTGAATGCCGCACACGTCAGAAAGCGATCAAGTTCCTCAAGGTCTAGTGGTCGCATCACTCTGAAGATGAAACCACTTGGGAACGCAAGGACTGCCTGCGTGATGAATACCCCGCATAGTTTCCTTCTACCTGTCGGATGTGGGGTTCCGGCAAACCCTTAAGGTTCGAACACTGGGGTGCGCGTGAAGTCTTTCCTTCCCACCAATCTACGCCCTAGCTCGCTAAGATCTCGCGGACGAACTCGACGAACTCGCAACACAGAAAGACATGAGGTTTATACTAGTTCAGGCCACCCTTTGTATTGTAATACCCTACTCCAGTGTGGTGGTGGTGGATTGCCTCTAGGGCTGATGATGAACAGTACAAGGGAAGAACATCGTCCTAAGGTTGAGGTGTTCTTGTGAGTAGGCTCTCGAATCGGGTCGGATCAAGCTAAGGTGAGATGAGATGAGATGCAATCCGCCCTCTCCGCTACAGTGGCTAGCTCTACTTATATAGGCCCTAGTCCTCTTCCCAAATATCGAGCGGGAAGGGAGCCAACAACGGCGGGCAAATTCGAAGGGGGACAACTAGTACAAGCTATCCTGACAAAAGTGGTCTTCGCCTGCTAAAGGCTCTAGTGGTGACGCCGTCTTGGGCTCCACGATGACCTCCGTCTTGCCGTCCTCCTGGTCTTGGTCTTGTTGCACAAATATAGCAACCTTTGCCTGATGTCTCGGTACTCTTCGCCTGCTCTGGCCTCCTTAGCACCAAAGAGGAAACAAGGACGATGTGCGCGCTGGCGCCCGCCTGGCGCCCGCCTGGTGTTGTGTGTCATGGCTCACGTCACGAGGGCCTCGTGAGGTTTGCCCCGCCTTGATATCTCCGCTCCTCGTGAGGTTGCCTGGATTGGCCACTCTAGTGGAGGCCTTGCGTCGTCCGCCTCACGAGGCTTGGACCCTCGCGAGGGTCTTGGATGCCTTGTTGATGAAGATGGGCCGTACGGCCTGCTGGCTTAGCCACGCTGTGGGCCGTAGGCAGGCAAGTCTAGGGACCCCCGTTGCCGGAATGCCGACAGTAGCCCCCGGGCCCAAGGTGCACTCGGGCTTGGCTTTGCGGCGAAGCCAAGGGTCAAGTTCGGAGAACCGTGGGCCCCCGAAAGCCTGCGGCCTCGGTTGACGCATGGCGGTTGATTGGACATGGGCGTCTCCGCTTTCCTATGCTGCCTCGGCAACTGCACGACTTGACAAGTTCCTGCGACATGCAAGGGAAACCATCATTACCTGCGATCGTGGGACACGCTGGTTGGCCTTCTCTTGCTATAAATGGGGGGCGGAGCCCCCGTCTCCCATCTCTTCCTCGCTTGCTTGCTTCTTCCTCCTCGCTCCACTGCTGACAACAATGGTGCCCATCAGAAAGTTTTCTACTGAAGAGAAAGGAAAGGCTCCCCGTGATGATCCGGGGCCTCTTCCACCGAAGAAAAGGTCGATCCATCGCCGTGATGAAGCGGCGATGCAGGTGGTGTTGAGGCCTTGGTGCGAGCAGCCTCCTCCGGGGTACCCGTTGCCCTTGTACGCCCGAGCCGAGGGCTCGGGAGGACGAAGTGATGAGCAGCGCCGCCCATGCCGCATCCGGGGTCGCCGCGCCATGGCGACGCGCGCCGTCGCCCCTGGGGTTCACGCCGCGGACTCCTCGCACAAGTTGGTGCTGTGGGCGCCGATGCCTACAAGCTCCTGGATCCGCTTCCCACGGTTCTTCTCCGATGTGATGCTGCCGAGGGGGCCTCTCGAGCTCTGGCTGCAGCATGCCGACTGCAGTGCTCCGGTGACCGGAGCGGAGATCGAAGCGGTCCCCACCGGCAAGATCTTCATGACTCACGGCTGGGGCGAGATCGCGCGGGTCTGCCGTGCGAGGGGCGCCCTTGCGATCCATTTCGAGTACAACAGCGTCTCCACGCTCTTCTTCAAGGTCTTCGATGCCGAGGACCGCTGCTTGGAGTGTTGCTCCAGAGAGGAGCGTGAGGCTGACGCGCCTCCCGCTCGCGGCCACTCCAGCAGCAGCAGCCCTTGGGAGTCCAACAGCTCTCCTGAGCTCTACGAGACTCCGGAGACGAGCGACGATAGCTACGTGCCCCGAGCTCTTGCCGCGCTCTGAGCAGAGCTGCGGCATCCGACTATTGCCGCCGCTGATCTGGATGGGGTTGGCGCCGGACTCCCGTGGCCCACTGTTGATGATGGTGTCCACCACGGAAGGATGTAGATAGGATTCCCCTTAGTATCAGCTTTTTTTCCTGCGAAGAATCATGAATTACCCCATGGGGGCATGTAAGGGTCCGTAATGTCTTTTGTGCTTATCTTCCCTGTTATGAAAATTTGGTGAACGCATGTCCCGTTAAGGCTCGGTCCCCCTTTCTTTCGTCACGATAGCTTGTTGCTCTACGTTGACAGGTCCCGGTCCCCAGGCAGGCTACAGCCGTCACTGGTATGCCAGGTCGCGTGCCATGGTCAAGGCCAGGAGGTGTGCGGCCCGAGGTCCAGTAAGAGCCCCTGAGGCGCGATGCTCAGGAGGTCCCCCTTAGCGCTCAAGAAGCCATGGTAAGGCGAGAAAGGGAGTTGACGTGGCCGCAACGGGGTTGCGGCAAGGCATGAGTGACCATTAGGCCCAAACATTTAGCCGATCCGAGTTCGGGACTTATCTTGTTGATCTCGTGGCGAATCCTGACATTGCGCTAGGGCTACGCGCCCATTCGCGCGGCATAGCTAGGCCGGCCCATACGAGTTTACCTACCCTCATGCTCTCCTTAGTGCTCTACGTCCTCAGGTCCTAGCCCTCGAGCGAGCTCAGCCACCGCTGGTATGCCAGGTCACGATGTCGTGGTCAAGGCCAGGGGGTGAGGGCTAGAGAGCCAGTAAGAGCTCCTGAGTCGCGATGCTCAGGAGCCCCCCTTTTAACACACAAGCGAATTGCATGAGAGAAAAGGAGACTCGCGGTGCCGCCTGCTATTCTTCCCACGAGATCCCTGTGAACAGGCACAGGAAGAAAAACGGTTTGCCGTTACAGCTGTTAGCCTGCCGCTGGTTGCTCTGGATGAGGTGAAGGCACTGAGGGCCTGGTGAGGTGACGTGCGCGGGGCGTGCCGCGAGCCATAGCTCGACCGCTTAGATTTGTCGGCGTGGCAGGGACGGACCCATGCACCTGCGCCGTGCCTGTGTGGAGGCCCCGGGGGAGGCGATGATCGAGCAGGTGATAGCAGTTGGCAGGTTAAGCATGGAGAGAAGATCAACTTGGATAAATGCAGGAAGATGCGTGCCACCGGGTCCGGCCCGAGCGGCTTGGGGATGATGCAGCCCGAGGGGTGCCCCCAACAAGGTAAGCTGAAGACATAGGCGAAAGGGATACATGTCGCAGGGACGGACCCACGCGGCCTGGGAATAATGCAGCCCGAGGGGCGCTCCCAGCTAAACGAGATGGGAAGATGTCACCTGGTTCTGTAGACGAAGTAGAGTTAGTGCAGCTAAAGGCATGCATTGAAGAAACGACTCCTCATGAGCCGCTGGAACCCTGAGCCTCGGGAGGCTCTGGGGGCTCGGGAGGTTCCCTGAAGACTGTCTCCATCTCCTCTAGAACGGCGTGGTACCTGGCTTCCTGAGCCGCCAGGACACATCGCATGTTGCGCTGATAGGCCGACGCCACGCTCGGCAAGCCAAAAGGAATTCAAACGTAGCTGTGCAGCGGGCCCTCACAGCAGCCCACACGCAAAGGCCAGAAACGCTCCTGAGATGCGGCCCTGTTGAGCCCTGGGACGTCGATGTAGACACGCAGCCCAGCATCCTCGCCAGGATGCGGAGCTGCGCCTCGTGGGCGGCTATCACCGTGCATGGCTCTTGCTTCTTGTAGTTCCTGGGTGGTCCTGGTGATGAACTCCTGGGTGGTGGGCACTCCTTGCCATGTGCTCTCCTAAGGGTCACGTGCCAGGAAGCACGCCTCCAAGTGGTGCCCAAGCGCCTCCCTTGTGAGGTTGGCAAGGTCTGAGGCCCTCCAGAAGAGAGCCCCCGAGCCCTGCCTGAGGTGGGCGCCGGGCGCGCCTTCCTATGCGATGGAGGGAGGCGCCCGTGGAGCAGGCGCTGGTCCTGACAAGGCTCCTGCCGCGACGCCATCCTCTTGAGGTCCTGCACGGCGCGGCTTCTTCTTCTTGGGGATGGCCTCCAGAGGGCCTTCATTTCTGCTATCAGGGTCGTCGATTGCTGCGGCTTGAAAAGCGCGCTCGAGGGAGCACACCACGTCCCTCTCTTCACACGGGACCGTGATGATTCCTCCGCTTCCTGGCATCTTGAGAATGTTGTAGCCATGATGAGTGACTGCCATGAACTTGGCTAGGGCTGGATACCCGAGGATGGCATTGTACGGCAGGCGGATGTGCGCGATGTCGAAGTCGATCAGCTCGGTGCGGTAGTTCTTGCGCTCCTCGAAGGTGACGGGCAGGCGGACCTGCCCTATAGGTGTGGTGGAGCCGTCGGTCACTCCTGAGAAAGGCTTGGCGGGCTGGAGCTGTTCATAAGGCACTTGGAGGTTGTCGAACATGTCGACGGACAGGACATTGAGCCCTGCGCTGCTACCTCTTGAGCACGGCGTTGGATTTCCTTGAAGAGGAAAGGATGATGCAGCAAAGTAGCATAAATATTTCCCTTAGTTTTTGAGAACCAAGGTATCAATCCAGTAGGAGGCTGCACGCCAGTCCCTTGTACCTGCACAAAACAAATAACTCCTCGCAACCAACGTGATAAGGGGTTGTCAATCCCTTCACGGTCACTTACGAGAGTGAGATCTGATAGATATGATAAGATAATATTTTTGGTATTTTTATGATAAAGATGCAAAGTAAAATAAAATCAAAGGAAATAACTAAGTATTGGAAGATTAATATGATGAAGATAGACCCGGGGGCCATAGGTTTCACTAGTGGCTTCTCTTAAGAGCATAAGTATTTTACGGTGGGTGAACGAATTACTGTTGAGCAATTGACAGAATTGAGCATAGTTATGAGAATATCTAGGTATGATCATGTATATAGGCATCACGTCCGAGACAAGTAGACGGACTCCTGCCTGCATCTACTACTACTACTCCACTCATCGACTGCTATCCAGCATGCATCTAGAGTATTAAGTTCATGAAAACAGAGTAACGCCTTAAGCAAGATGACATGATGTAGAGGGATAAATTCATGCAATATGATAAAAAAATCATCTTGTTATCCTCGATGGCAACAATACAATACGTGCCTTGCTGCCCCTACTGTCACTGGGAAAGGACACCGCAAGATTGAACCCAAAGCTAAGCACTTCTCCCATTCCAAGAAAGATCAATCTAGTAGGACAAACCAAACTGATAATTCGAAGAGACTTGCAAAGATAACCAATCATACATAAAAGAATTCAGAGAAGATTCAAATATTGGTCATAGATAATCTTGATCATAAACCCACAATTCATCGATCTCAACAAACACACCGCAAAAAGAAGATTACATCGAATAGATCTCCACAAGAGAGGGGGAGAAGCCATCAAGCTAATAACTATGAAGCCATCCTAGGGTGTGCCCCTACCTCGTGGGCCCCCTGGTGCCTCTCCGACTCCAACTCCAACTCTATATATTGTGTTTCGGGGAGAAAAAAATCAGAGAGAAGAATCCATCGCGTTTTACGATACGGAGCCGCCGCCAAGCCCTAAAACCTCTCGGGAGGGCTGATCTGGAGTCCGTTCGGGGCTCCGGAGAGGGGAATCCGTCGCCATCTTCATCATCAACCATCCTCCATCACTAATTTCATGATGCTCACCACCGTGCGTGAGTAATTCCATCGTAGGCTTGCTAGACGGTGATGGGTTGGATGGGATCTATCATGTAATCGAGTTAGTTTTGTTAGGGTTTGATCCCTAGTGTCCACTATGTTCTGAGATTGATGTTGCTATGACTTTGCTATGCTTAATGCTTGTCACTAGGGCCCGAGTGCCATGATTTCAGATCTGAACCTATTATGTTTTCATCAATATATGAGAGTTCTTGATCCTACCTTGCAAGTCTATAGTCACCTATTATGTGTTATGATCCATTAACCCCGAACTGACAATAATCGGGATACTTACCGGTGATGACCATAGTTTGAGGAGTTCATGTATTCACTATGTGTTAATGCTTTGTTCCGGTACTCTATTGAAAGGAGGCCTTAATATCCCTTAGTTTCCGTAAGGACCCTACTGCCACGGGAGGGTAGGACAAAAGATGTCATGCAAGTTCTTTTCCATAAGCACGTATGACTATATTCGGAATACATGCCTACATTATATCAATGAATTGGAGCTAGTTCTGTGTCACCCTAGGTTATGACTGTTACATGATGAACCGCATCCGGCATAATTCTCCATCACCGATCCATTGCCTACGAGCTTTCCATATATTGTTCTTCGCTTATTTACTTTCCCGTTGCTATTGCTATCATCACTACAAAATACCAAAAACATCACTTTTACTACTGTTACCTTTTGTTACCGTTACCACTACTATCATATTACTTTGCTACTAAATACTTTGCTGCAGATATTAAGTTTCCAGGTGTGGTTGAATTGACAACTCAGCTGCTAATACTTGAGAGTATTCTTTGGCTCCCCTTGTGTCGAATCAATAAATTTGGGTTGGATACTTTACCCTCGAAAACTGTTGCGATCCCCTATACTTGTGGTTATGAAGACTATTTTCTGGCGCCGTTGCCGGGGAGCATAGCTCTATTCTTTGAGTCACTTGGGATTTATATATGCTTATCATTATGAAGAACTTGAAAGATCCAAGAACCAAGATTTATCCCTCAACTACGAGGGGAGGTAAGGAACTGCCATCTAGCTCTGCACTTGATTCACCTTCTGTTTTGAGTAAGCTTGTGACACCTACACCTGCTTTTGCTATTCGTTCTGATATGTCGCATGTTATTGATGATGCCACTTCTGCTATGCATGATACTTATGATGAAACTACTTCTATGTCGGATACTACTGTGCCACTTAGTGATTTTCTTGATGAACAAATTGCTAGGGCTAGAGAGATTGAAAATATTGAATTTGATAATACTGATGGAAGTGATGACGAAGAATCACTTGTTATTCCTGAGGGTTATGTTTTTGATCAAGAAGCTTCTTTAGCTATTTTAGCTTGCAAAGATAGAAACAAACTTAAGAGGTTATTAGCTAAATGGAATAAGCAATCTCTAAATGCTAGAATGAAACGTGACCCTGCTTTTGCTACTTCACCTATCTGTGTTACTGATAAGGATTATGAATTCTCTGTTGATCCTGATATAATTACTTTGGTTGAGTCTGGTCCTTTTCATGGCTATGAATCTGAAACTGGTGTGGCACATCTTACTAAATAAAATGATATAGCCACCCTGTTCACTAAAGATGAGAGAACTCGTTACTTTTATATCCTTAAAATATTCCCGTTCTCATTAAAGGGTGATGCTAAGACATGGTTTAATTCTATTGATCCTGGTTGTGTGCGTAGTCCCCAGGATATGATTTATTACTTCTCTGCTAAATATTTCCCTGCTCATAAGAAACAAGCTGTTTTAAGGGATATATATAATTTTGTGCAAATTGAAGAAGAGAGTCTCCCACAAGCTTGGGGGAGGCTTCTCCAATTACTTCATGCTTTGCCTGATCATCCTCTTAAGAAAAATGAAATACTTGATATCTTTTATAATGGACTAACCGATGCTTGCAGAGATTACCTGGATAGTTGTGTTAGTTCTGTTTTCAGGGAAAGAACACCGGATGAAGCTGAAATTCTATTGAATAATATGTTGACAAATGAAAATAATTGGACACCTCCGGAGCCAATTCCTGAGCCTATTCTTGAACCAACTCCGAAGAAGAGGGGTATTCTGTTTCTCAGTCCTGAGGATATGAAAGAGGCAAAAAATCTATGAAAGAAAAAGGTATTAAAGCTGAAGATGTTAAGAATTTACCTCCTATTGAAGAAATACATGGTCTTAATTTACCTCCTGTTGAAGAAACATACGATCTTAACCCATTACCTAATGAAGAAAATCATGGTCTTGATAACCCGACATAGGTAGTAAAGGTAAATTCTCTCTATAGACATGATAAAGCTGAAATCCCATTTAATAAGTTTGCTAGCCCATGCTTAGATGAGTTTGATAAATTTATGGCTAAGCAAGAAGATTTTAATGCTTATTTTGGTAGACAATTGAAATACATATCAAATATGCTTGAACACTTGGGTGATTATATGGCTAATGTCAAAGGTGAACTTAAACTTATTAGTAAACATGCTTCTATGGTTACCACTCAAGTAGAACAAGTACTTAAAGCTCAAAATGATTTGCTCAATGAATTGAATAGTAAGGATAATGATAATGCTGTTAGAGTTATGACTAGAGGTGGTAGAATGACTCAGGAACCTTTGTATCCTGAAGGCCACCCTAAGAGAATTGAGCAAGATTCTCAGAGAAATAATATATATGCACCTAGTCCTTCTAAAAGGAAGAAAAAGAAAAATGATAGGACTTTGCATGCTTCTAGTGAGCCTGTTATTGAACCACCTGAGAATCCAAATGATATTTCCATTTCTGATGCTGAAACTCAATCTGGTAATGAACCTAAAACTATTAATAATGTTAATGATAATATTCATGACGATGCTCAACCTAGTAATAATAATGATGTAGAAATTGAACCTGTTGTTGATCTTGATAACCCACAATCAAAGAATCAACGTTATGATAAGAAAGACTTTGTTGCTAGGAAACATGGTAAAGAAAGAGAACCATGGGTTCAGAAACCCATGCCTTTTCCTCCCAAACCATCCAAGAAAAAGGATGATGAGGCTTTTGAACGCTTTGCTGAAATGATTAGACCTATCTTTTTGCGTATGCGATTAACTGATACGCTTAAAATGAATCCTTATGCTAAGTACATGAAAGAAATTGTTACAAATAAAAGAAAGATACCGGAGGCTGAAATTTCCACCATGCTTGCTAATTATACTTTTAAGGGTGGAATACCAAAGAAACTAGGAGATCCAGGAGTACCCACTATACCATGCTCCATTAAAACAAACCATGTTAAAACTGCTTTATGTGATCTTGGAGCCGGTGTTAGTGTTATGCCTCTCTCTTTATATCATAGACTTGATTTGAATAAGTTGACACTGACTGAAATATCTTTGCAAATGGCTAATAAATCAACTGCTATACATGTCGCTATTTGTGAGCATGTGCCTGTTGTAGTTGCAAACGTTACAATTTTAACAGACTTTATTATTCTTGATATTCCCGAGGACGATAGTATGTCTATTATTCTTGGAAGACCCTTTTTGAATACTGCAGGGGCTGTTATTCATTGCACTAAAGGCAATATCACATTTCATGTTAATAGTAATCAGCATACGGTACACTTTCCGAGGAAACAACCTCAAGTCCACAGTATCAATTCTATTGGAAAAATCCCATCGATTATATTTGGAGGTTTTGAATTTCCTCTTCCTACTGTCAAGAAGAAATATGATATTATTATTATTGGGGATGTGCATATCCCCGTTGAGGTAACATAGTGTTATTCGAAATTTCTCCGGTTCCATGTTATTCGAAATGAGTTCCTTAACAAGACTTGATCAACCTTGTTAGTGGATTCCTTTTGATGATCATGAGATGGATGAAACTAGAAGGCACAACCTTCTGTACCCCACTTTTACTTTCTATTATTTATATTAAATAAAATAAAAATAGTATTTTTCTATCTGTTATCTGATTATCCGTGCAATATAAGAATACGCCGAAAATAAAAGTTCTCCAAATGCCCTGAATTTTAAATATGATTTTTTTTCTTGAATATTTGAGAATATTTGGCACTGAGAACACAGCAGGGGAGGTCACCCACCTGTCCACGAGGGTGGAGGGCGCACCCTACCCCCTGGGCGCGCCCCCCTGCCTCGTGGGCCCACGGTGGCCCTCCTCCACTTATCCTTTCACCCACACACTCCTTCTTCCTCCCCCCAACACGAATATCCAACTCAAACCCGAGTCCAAGCTCGTTTTGCTGCCATTTTCAATCTCCTTGCTCAAAGCACCTCTCACAAAACTGCTCGGGGAGATTGTTCCTTGGTATGTGACTCCTCCATTAGTCCAATTAGTTTTTGTTCTAGTGCTTTATTCATTGCAAATTTTTGCTGCTTAGGTGACCCTGTTCTTGAGCTTGCATGTCAAATTTATATGGTCAAAAGTAGTTTTGATGCATGATACAGGCCCTAGGCACTTGTAGGAGTAGTTGCTATCAATATTATTGAGTTTGGTTTACTTTTATTTTGAAGTTACTGAAAATTTCAGATTTTTTCAGAAAATGATGAGGAGACTTTTGAGGGGCTCATCAAGCCAAAGCTCGAAGGAAAAGGCACCAAAGCCTAAGTATAATCTGCCTCGCATCACCGAGGTTCGGGCGTGTGAATGGCCTTCCGATGATTTCTTGAGAGCAGCCGGTATTTATGAAGATTTTCATGAATTGGCTAAGAATGCATGCCTCACCGCTTTCCTCCACGACCAATGCGATCAATATCTCTTACTCACAAATACCTTTGTGCAAAACTTTCATTTCCATTCTAGGAGCTCACCACCTACGGTGGAGTTTCATTTATATGATGAGCATAAGGAGATGTCACTTTATGATTTTTGTCGGGTTTGTTTAGTCCCTTTTGAGGGCAAGACAGAAGAACCACATCGCGATGATGTGGAGCGGTTTATTGATACTATCACTGTAGGGGAAACAAGGAAGGTTTCCGATGCACGAATCACTAGCATACATTTTCCTGTTTTACGTTATTTTGCATTATTTGCTAGCCGTTGTTTAATTGGTCGCGGAAACTGTGGAAACCTTAGTATCCCTGATATTATTATTTTGCACCACGGTTTATACAGTGATAACTCTGTTAGTATGGGCGGCATTATTGCTAAATGGTTAAGTCTGAACCGTACCAAGGGCCCCATCTTTGGAGGCATCTATGCTTCACGCCTAGCTGCACATTTTAACATACCTATTAGGCATTATGAGAAGGAAGAAATGGTGTTGCCTCGTGTTTATCTAGATTATAAAAGTATGGTGGCACATGATTTTATTGTTAAGAATAGGGAAGGAGAGCTTAAATACCAATTGTTCTTTAATAAACATCATCCTAGGACTATTACCCTGCCTGCTCCTTCTTTGTTTGATTTATCTGTAGGCCAGTACCTTGTTCCGTTAAAGGCTATTCACGCCTATTGGAACCCTGCACCAGCCATGGAGCCAGAGCCGGAACCACAAGTTGATCCTCCATGATAGTCTAATTATCAGTGGGATCCGGAGATGATTGTCAGCCAGTGGCAATCGGAGTCTTCCTCTTCTTCATCTCAGTATGACCCCAACTACTATTATGGATACCCGCCAGGCCAGCCGTGGCCATAGACCAACTTAGGCCAAAAGCCTAAGCTTGGGGGAGTACGTATTTCCCACCGGCATTACATTTATGTTCACACACTCATTGCTAAATGTCGGTGCTCATACTTTTTCATTGTATCATCCATGCTAGTTTATTTTATTTTTTATGCTTTCTTCTTGTGTGTTTAATTAACCTTAAGAAAAACTAAAAAAATTAATTAAAGTAGTTGTAGCTTTTAGTTAATTTAATTTCCATGCTTGTAGTAGTAATTGAAAAGAAAAACCCAAAAATATTTCATGTTCTTATTTTGCTCGTTGGGAGCTTTCCCGTGTAAATAGTTTTATTTCTTTTCTTTGGGGGTCGATAGGATAAGACCATAATTAAATTGTTGAAGTGGCTCTTATATGCATACTTGTTGATATGACAAAAGAGCCCATATTGTCCTGTCTTCTCCTGTTTATTGAATGCTTGCAAATTCCAGCTTAGTCCAATGCACGTGCACTATTATTATTATCCACATCATTTGGTCGTGCAAGTGAAAGGCAATTATGACGATATATGATGGACTGACTGAGATGAGAAAAGCTGGTATGAACTCGACCTCTCTTGTTTTTGTAAATATGATTAGTTCATCGTTCCTGATTCAGCCTATTATGAATAAACATGTTTGCAATGACAACTAGAGATCATAGTTTCTTGTGCCATGCTTGATTAGCTATGAGTTATAATGGTTTACCTTGCATGCCAACATGCTATTGAAATGGTTATGATGTGGTATGATAGGGTGGTATCCTCCTCTGAATGATTTAAGTGACTTGACTTGGCGCATGTTCACGCATGTAGTTGAAACAAAATCAACATAGCCTTCACGATATTTATGTTCATGGTGGTTTATATCCTACTCATGCTTGCATTCGGTGTTGATTAATTTTAATGCATGTTCATGACTGCTGTCGCTCTCTAGCTGGTCGCTTCCCAGTCTTTTGCTAGCCTTCACTTGTACTAAGCGGGAATACTGCTTGTGCATCCAATCCCTTAAACCCCAAAGTTATTCCACATGAGTCCACTATACCTACCTATATACGGTATCTACCTGCCGTTCCAAGTAAATTTGTATGTGCCAAACTCTAAGCCTTCAAATAAATATCATGTTTTGTATGCTCGAATAGCTCATGTATCAACTAGGGCTATCTGTATCTTCCATGTTAGCCGGGTTATTCTCAAGAGGAGTGGACTCCGCTCCTCACTCACGAGATAAATGGTTGGTCACCGGGATGCCCAGTCCCATGCTTTATGCAAACTAAATCAAAATAATTACAAACAAAACTCCCCCTGGGACTCTTGTTAGTTGGAGGCACTCGTTTCGAGCAAGCCATGGATTGATGCTTGTTGGCGGAAGGGGGAGTATAAACTTTACCATTCTGTCTGGGAACCGCCTATAATGTGTGTAGCATGCAAGATATCGCCATCTCTTGGTTGTTATGTTGACAATGAAAGTATACCGCTCAAAATATTATTCACCCCTATTTCAAAACCGAGCTCTGGCACCTCTATAAATCCCTCCTTCCCTCTGCGAAGGGCCTATCTATTTACTTTTATACTAAGTCATCATCCTCTTATTAAAAAGCACCAGTTGGAGAGCACCACTGTCATTTGCATTCATTACTGTTAGCTTACATTGAGTATGACTTGACTGGATCTCTTTTACCATGAATTACAATGTCTAGTCAGTCTTTGGTCTTTAAACGTGCTCTACATTTATTTTATGCGGTCTCAGAAAGGGCTAGCGAGATACCATCTTGTTATATCATACTATGATTGTTTTGAGAAAGTATTGTCATCCGAGATTTATTATTATTGCTCGCTAGTTGATTATGCTATTGATATGAGTAAACTTGAGACCTGAGCGTTATTGTGAATGTGATTAGTTATAATCTTTGCTGAAAACTTGAATGATGGCTTTACATATTTAAAACAACAAGAGCAAACATAGTTTGTAAAAGTTTTTCTTTATCACTTTCAGTTTGTCAGCTGAATTGCTTGAGGACAAGCAAAGGTTTAAGCTTGGGGGAGTTGATACATCTCCAACGTATGTACTTTTCCAAACACTTTTGCCCTTGTTTTAGACTCTAACTTGCATGATTTGAATGGAACTAACCCGGACTGACGATGTTTTCAGTAGAATTACCATGGTGTTATTTATGTGCAGAAACAAACATTCTCGGAATGACCTGAAACTTCACGGAGCAACTTTTTGGAAAATATAAAAAAAATACCTGCAAAAGATGAAGGCCAGGGGGCCCACCACCTCTCCACAAGGGTGGCGGGCGCGCCCCCTACCTCGTGGGCCCCCTGGTGCCTCTCTGACTCCAACTCCAACTCTATATATTGTGTTTCGGGGAGAGAAAAATCAGAGAGAAGAATTCATTGTATTTTACGATACAGAGCCGCCGCCAAGCCCTAAAACCTCTCGGGAGGGATGATATGGAGTCCGTTCGGGGCTCCAGAGAGGGGAATCCGCCACCATCGTCATCATCAACCATCCTTCATCACCAATTTCATGATGCTCACCGTCGTGCGTGAGTAATTCCATCATAGGCTTGCTGGACGGTGATGGGTTGGATGGGATCTATCATGTAATTGAGTTAGTTTTGTTAGGGTTTGATCCCTAGTGTCCACTATGTTCTGAGATTGATGTTGCTATGACTTTGCTATGCTTAATGCTTGTCACTAGGGCCCGAGTGCCATGATTTAAGATCTGAACCTATTATGTTTTCATCAATATACGAGAGTTCTTGATCCTACCTTGCAAGTCTATAGTCACCTATTATGTGTTATGATCTGTTAACCCCGAAGTGACAATAATCGGGATACTTACCGGTGATGACCGTAGTTTGAGGATTTCATGTATTCACTATGTGTTAATGCTTTGTTCCGGTACTCTAGTAAAAGGAGGCCTTAATATCCCTTAGTTTCCGTAAGGACCCCGCTGCCACGGGAGGGTAGGACAAAAGATGCCATGCAAGTTCTTTTCCATAAGCACGTATGACTATATTCGGAATACATGCCTACATTATATCAATGAACTGGAGCTAGTTCTGTGTCACCCTAGGTTATGATTGTTACATGATGAACTGCATCCGGCATAATTCTCCATCACCGATCCATTGCGTACGAGCTTTCCATATATTGTTCTTCGCTTATTTACTTTCCCGTTGCTATTTCTATCATCACTACAAAATACCAAAAACATCACTTTTACTACTGTTACCTTTTATTACCGTTACCACTACTATCATATTACTTTGCTCCTAAATACTTTGCAGTAGATATTAAGTTTCCAGGTGTGGTTGAATTGATAACTCAGCTGCTAATACTTGAGAGTATTCTTTGGCTCCCCTTGTGTCGAATCAATAAATTTTTAGTTGAATACTTTACCCTCAAAAACTGTTGCGATCCCCTATACTTGTGGGTTATCAGTACGTAGGTATATATAGGAGGAAGGAGTACGTCGGTGGAGCAACAGGGGGCCCACGAGGGTGGAGGGCGCGCCTGGGGGGTAGGCGCGCCCCCTACCTTGTGGCTTCCTCCTATATTTCTTGACGTAGGGTCCAAGTCTCTTGGATCATGTTCGGTGAGAAAATCACGTTCCTGAAGGTTTCATTCCGTTTGGACTCCATTTGATATTCCTTTTCTTCGAAACCCTAAAATAGGCAAAAACAGCAATTCTGGGTTGGGCCTTCGGTCAATAGGTTAGTCCCAAAAATAATATAAAAGTGGATAATAAAGCCCAATAATGTCCAAAACAGTAGATAATATAGCATGGAGCAATCAAAAATTATAGATACATTGGAGACGTATCATGCGTCGCCGTTGATGAGGGCCTTGGTGACCTGCACATTGCTGATGACTGGGGAACACAACATAGGGAGGGTGCCAGCGGTGGCTGCGCACATGAGCTGATCTGCCGAGTTGAAAGTGATGGCACATTGGGACCACCTGAGCGGGCGCGTGGCCTCGAGTTTGGCGAGCGCCGTGTTCATCTCATGAGCGAACTGTTTGAAGGTGCGCTGAGAGGCTGCGGCCTGGGCGCTGCCCGATATGCAGGCGATCGCAGGCGGCTTCTGGAAGCCCCCAGCCCCCTTGTCCTAGTGGTGGTCGTCGTTCCTTCTTGGTGGCGGCAGCGGGGGAAGACCGGCGTTGCCCTGGGGGCGATCTTCACGTGGCGGGTCCCTCCAGGCGCCCTCGCGAGGCTGGTCCGACCAGCGGTCCTCACGAGGCCGGTCACGCCACTCCTGGTGCGGGCCATGGTCGTCCCAGCGTCCGCCTCCACGTCCTCCTCCGTGGCCGTAGCCCCGGTCGTTGCGCTCGGGGTGTCGACCGTAGCGTCCTTCTCGTATGGCTCTGAGCTCTTAATAGTCGCTGGTGTTGTGGGTGTTCAGGTTGTGGAAGGCGCAGAACGGTCAGCCGTTCTTGGATGACTCGGGCTGATCTCTGCCCCGCTTGATGTCGGGCTCCGCTGCGAGCACAGCTGCCTCCTTGCGCTTCACGTCCTTGGCCTTGGCCTTCTCCTCCGCGCCCACGGCAGGCAGCTCAAGGAGAGAGAGGTGCCCTTCCTTAGCTCTTGCGCACATGGTCGCCAGGTTGAACAGCTCATGAGATGTGCAGAGCTCCTCGTGGATGGCGAGCTCTTCCTTCATCTTGACATCACGGACGCCGTTGGAGAATGCGGAGATGATGGCCTCGTCCGTGACCTTGGGGATCTTGAGGCGGGTGTTTTTGAAGCGTTGGATGTACTTCTGGAGGGTCTCTCCTGGTTGCTGCCTGATGCGACGTAGATCACCTGCGGCCAGTGGGCGGTCGCAAGTGCCCTGGAAGTTGGCGACAAAGCGGTCGCGCATCTCGTCCCAGGAGGAGATCGAGCCGTGCTGCAGGTTCAGGAGCCAGGAGCGAGCTCCATCCTTGAGAGCCATGGGAAACCAGTTCGCCATGACCTTTCCGTCGCCGTTGGCCGCTTTGATGCTCAGCTCATAGAGCTGCAGGAACTCCGCGGGGTTGGCGGTTCCATCGTAGCAAGGAGGCAGATCCGGCTTGAACTTGCCCGTCCAGGCGACGCTACGCAGCTCGGGGGTGAAGGCGCGGCAGCCAGCGGTGGTTACTGGGGCCCGCTTCGGAGGTGGAGCTTGGTCTTGACGAGGTCCATGCTGCACCGCTGTGGGCGGTGTGCAGTCTTGACGAGGTGGCGCGGGGAGCGCAGGTGCAGCTTCTCGCGGCCGCGGAATTTCTTGGCAGCTTCTCTCTTCGCGCGCGTGCGCCAGGCATGGTGGATCACACCGCGGAGCCGCGCGCCTTGGTGCCAAGGCGCCGTATTGGGGCTGAGGTGGTGGAGGCACGCCATGAGCCCCATCGCCCGCAGCTGGTTGAGGTGGAGGCAGAGAGTGGGACGACACCGGAGAGCCCCCTGAGGCGCGGACGATCTCGGCGACGCGGTCGAGCCACTCCTCGTAGAGGTCATCGACGGGGCGGTAGCGCAGGAGCTCGTTCGCCGCGAGGAGCGCGGCCCATGCCTCCATGGGAGCGCGGTGCACGTGAGACGAAGAACCGGCAGGGGTCAGTGATGGAGTGGCGATGCGGCCGTCCTGCCGCACCGAAGGATGCTGCGAGGACGCCTGCTGCTCGTTCCCCGCCGGGACAGTGGCAGCGTTGGCAGCGGGAGACGGAGAACGGCGATGTGGCCCGCCGACGGGAGCCGTTTGAGCGACGCGGGCAGTGAGGGCAGCTCGACGCTCAGCTCGAGCACGGTGAGCGTCAGCCATGGAGACAACGGAGCGACGAACTGATGGAAGGGAAGCTACGGCGCACCCCTACCTAGCGCGCCAAATGTCGGATGTGGGGTTCCGGCAAACCCTTAAGGTTCGAACACTAGGGTGCGCGTGAAGTCTTTCCTTCCCACCAATCTACGCCCTAGCTCGCTAAGATCTTGCAGACGAACTCGACGAACTCGCAACACAGAAAGACACGAGGTTTATACTGGTTCGGGCCACCGTTGTGGTGTAATACCCTACTTCGGTGTGGTGGTGGTGGATTGCCTCTAGGGCTGATGATGAACAGTACAAGGGAAGAACAACCTCCTGAGGTTGAGGTGTTCTTGTGAGTAGGCTCTCGATCGGGTCGGATCAAGCTAAGGTGAGATGAGATGAGATGAGATGCGATCCACCCTCTCCGCTACGGTGGATAGCTCTAGTTATATAGGCTCTGGTCCTCTTCCCAAATATCGAGCGCGAAGGGAGCCAACAACGGCGGGAAAATTCGAAGGGGGACAGCTAGTACAAGCTATCCTGACAAAAGTGGTCTTCGCCTGCGAAAGGCTCTGGTGGTGACGCCGTCTTGGGCTCCACGATGACCTCCGTCTTGCCGTCCTCTTGGTCTTGGTTTCGTTGCACCAATATAGCAACCTTTGCTTGATGCCTCGGTACTCTTCGCCTGCTCTGGCCTCCTTAGCACCAAAGAGGAAACAAGGACGATGCGCACGCTGGCGCCCACCTGGCGCCCGCCTGGTGTCGTGCGTCATGGATCACGTCACGAGGGCCTCGTGAGGTTTGCCCCGCCTTGATATCTCTGCTCCTCGTGAGGTTGCCTGGCTAGGACACTCCAGAGGAGGCCTTGCGTCGTCCGCCTCGCGAGGGTCTTGGATGCCTTGTTGATGAAGATGGGCCGTATGGCCTGCTGGCTTAGCCACGCCGTGGGCCGCAGGCAGGCAAGCCTGGGGACCCCCATTCCTAGAACGCCGACACTACCTCCTAAATCTCAGGACGAGATTTCTTGTAGTGGAGGAGTTTTGTAATGCCTGGATAATTAGGCTACTGTAAATATCTGCTAAATATGCCACGTCACCTGGGTCACTGTTTAATCTCGCGTTGGTTCGAAACTTTTCAAATTCAAAATTTAAATAATGTCAAACAACAAATGGTTTCAAACATGGAAACAAAAATGTTTGGTGGGTGCCAAATTTTGCACTGGTAATTATTATGGAGAAAACTCATTTTTTTAATGAGCGAATATTTTAAAATGATTTAAAACAGAAAAAAATGAATAAAAGGAAAAACAAAAAACAAAAAAACAAAGGAGAACCCCCCTGGGCTCCGGCCCAGCAGGCCATCAGCCCCACTGGGCCAAACCACCAGGCCCAGCCACCCACTCCCCCACTCCCCCTTATCCACTCAACCCCCCAAACCCTGGCA
>NC_041392.1:450466277-450472790 GCF_002162155.2 Triticum dicoccoides | reverse complement strand
ACGCGCGCGTCCCTGCACCACCGCGCCCCGGCCGCACAGACCGCGGCCTGCTGCTCGCCACGGTCGTCGCGCTCGCCCTACCGCCGTCGTCGTGCCCAGCCACCACTGCCGCAGCTCCGCAGCATCGTTCCCCTTGCAACTCGCCGCGACCCGCTGTTGCTGCTCGCGGCCACCGCGCCGTCTGCCGTCCCGCTTCGCGCCGCCCTCGGGCGTGCCCCGCCCCGACGCCCCTCTGCTCCTGCCATGCACGTGCCCTCGCCGCTTGTCGCGTACGACCCGTACCTGGCCTCGCTTGCCTCTACTCCGCCACATCCCGCTGCACCTCGCCAGGCCTCTCCCCTTCACGCCGCCGCCCTTGGCCACTGCCCCGACCGCACTGCTCCGGCCGGTGGTGGCCCGAACAAACCTCGCCGGCGCCCTACCGCGGCCACAGTCTGGTGGGCAGCACCTGGACCGTCTCGGGAACCCAGCACCCACGCTCGTTCGGACGGTGCCGCGCCCGCACCGCCCTGTGCCCGTTAGGCCCTTGGGGCCACAGACATGTGGGGCCTGGCCCCAGAACGTTTATATATATATAAGAATTTAAAATAATAATAATAATAAATAAATAACTAATTAAAATAATAATAAATAAATAACTAATTAAACTAATCAATTAACTAAACTAATTAAACTTGCTTAGTTAGTCTTAGTAAATGATAGTGGGACCCACATGTCAGTTTGACTTAGTCAACTGACTGTTTGACTACTGACGTCATGCTGACATCATGCTGATGTCAGCAAGCACTATTTTGGATAATGTTGAATTAAAATAATTGAATAAATGCTAAAAATGATTTAAGTCTTTTAAAATCATACAAAATAAAACGTAGCTCGGATGGAAAAACTGTGTACATGAAAGTTGCTCAGAACGACGAGACGAATCCATATACGCGGCCCGTTCGTCCGCCACACATCCCTAGCATAGCGAACACGCAACTTTCCCCCTCTGATTCATCTGTCCAAAAACGTGAAACATCGGGGATATTTTCCTAGTTGTTTTACCCCTTCGCCGGTATCACCTCATACTGCGTTAGGGCACACCTAGCACCGTTACTTGTCATGTCATGCATCGATATGCATCGGTTTGCATTATATTCATTGTTTCTTCCCCCTCTTCTCTCTGATAGACTATGAGACTGACGCCGCTGCTGGTACCCCGGTCGACTACGTTGTTGACGACCCCTACTTGCCAGAGCAACCAGGCAAGCCTCCCCCCTTGATCACTAGATATAGCCTATTATTCTCTCTACGGCTTGCATGAGAGTGGTGTAGCATGATACTGCTTTCCATTAATCCTATTCTGATGCATAGCCTGTCATTGTTACTACAGTTGTTGATACCTTACCTACAATTCTAAATGCTTAGTATAGGATGCTAGTTTATCATCAGTGTCCCTACATTCTTGTCAGTCTGCCATGCTATACTATTGGGTCGTGATCACGTCGGGTGTTGATGACGGGTATATACTATACTTATTACACATGATACATGTTGTGACTAAAGTTGGGTCGGCTCATTGAGTACCCGTGGTTGACTCATGAATTGGGTGCTGAAAGGACATACTTTGTTGACGGCCCTCTGTGTGGATATTTGTGGCGGAGCGACAGGGCAGGTTGAGACCACCCAGGTGAGTGGTGGGACTGGCCCTGGTCGGCGTTCGCGGTTACTTCAAGATAACACGCTTAACGAGATCTTGGTATTTGATCTGAGTCTGGCCAATGGCCTATACACACTAACCAACTACACGGCAACAGTTATGGGCACTTGACGTCGTGGTATCAGCCGAAGCCTTCATGACGTCAGCGACTGAGTGGCGCGCGCCGGGTTGGACCGCGTAATGCAACTTCCTTTGTAATGGAGGTTGCTAGGTCTGCTCACCGGCCGCGTATGCAACATGCAGGTGTGCAATGGGTGATGGGCCCAGACCCCTGCGCCATAAGATTTAGACAGGCGTGCTGACCTCTCTGTTGTGCCTAGGTAGGGCTGCGAAGTGTTGATCTTCCGAGGCCGGGCATGACCCAGAAAAGTGTGTCCGGACAAAGGGGATCGAGCGTGTTGGGAAATGTGGTGCACCCCTGCAGGGAAGTTGATCTATTCAAATATCCGTGTCCCTCAGTAAAAGGACGACCCGGAGTTGTACCTTGACCTCATGACAACTAGAACCGGATACTTAATAAAACACACCCTTCCAAGTGCCAGATACAATCGGTGATCGCTCTCTCACAGGGCGACAAGGGGAGGATCACCGGGTAGGGTTATGCTATGCGATGTTACTCAATGAACTTACCATCTATTCTCTTCTACATGCTGCAAGATGGAGGCGGCCAGAAGCGTAGTCTTCGACAGGACTAGCTATCCCCCTCTTATTCTGGCATTCTGCAGTTCAGTCCACATATACTACCCCCTTTCATTGATACCAATGCATATGTAGTGTAGCTCCTTGCTTGCAAGTACTTTGGATGAGTACTCACGGTTGCTTTTCTCCCCTTTTCCCCCTTTTTATATCCGGAGCCAGACGCCACTGTCGATGACGACTGCTACTACTCGGGAGGTGCCTACTACTACGTGCAGGCCGGTGACGATGACCAGAAGTAGTTTAGGAGGATCCCAGGTAGGAGGCATGCGCCTCTTTCGATCTGTATCCCAGTTTGTGCTAGCCTTCTTAAGGCAAACTTGTTTAACTTATGTCTGTACTCAGATATTGTTGTTTCTGCTGACTCGTCTATGATCGAGCTCTTGTATTCGAGCCCTCGAGGCCCCTCGCTTGTAATATGATGCTTGTATGACTTATTTTATTTGTAGAGTTGTGTTGTGATATCTTACCCGTGATTCCCTGTTCTTGATCGTACACGTTTGCGTGTATGATTAGTGTATGATTGAATCGGGGGCGTCACAATGATCAACAACATCCGGTCATCTAGGTAAAATTAAGGTCCAGAATTCGTTGTGTTTCTGTCCAAGGAATAGCAAGTCATGACTCGGAAACATATTCCAAGTGCCCTGCAACACTCGTACTTAACCGAAGGATTGATTCTTTTGTTCCATAGAATCCCAACCGAATCGAGTGCTAATGATGTGGTCACCTATTACATGTAGCTTCATGGACCCATCATTCGGGACCCACATGGGGCCCATCATCATCATAGGTAGGTCCCTAGACCATGCCAGCATTCGGATGCGCACATCAGGAGGATCACTCGGACGGCTCTACGGCACTCGGACAACCACACGTCACTCGGCGGACGATCAACCACTCGGACGTATGGGATAGGAAGGCGTCGTGGGAGCTGGAATGGTTGAGGGATCTTAACTTGCCCACTAAATAGATTTATAACTACCATTACCTGTAACTGCTCTAGTATAGGCTCATTACACTAGTAACTGCCTCATTCAATGGCATTTATTGCCCCAGTGGCGTGGGAGACATGGGGTTGCAGCGCACTCTATATAAGCCGCACCCCTCTCCATAATCAGGCAAGGTTCAACTTGGTAATCCTATTTAAGAAATCAAAGTAAGCCTCAGGGCGCAAGACGTAGGGATTTTACCTCCACCAAGTGAGGGTCCTGAACTCGTTAAACACCGTGTGTTACACCTATGTCGTAGCTAGGCTCTGTCCCTTATTCGTACCCCTAGTACTCATTGTCAGTATCCTAACCCCGACAGTGGGTAAACAAATTAATGTTGGGCAATTGATAGAAAAGTGCATAGTTATGACGTATTCATGTCAATGACCATGTATATAGGCATCACGTCCGTGACAAGTAGACCGACTCATGCCTGCATCTACTAATATTACTCCACCAATCAACCGCTATCCAACATGCATCTATGGTATTAAGTTCATGAAAAAGAGAGTAATGCCTTAAGTAAGATGACATGATGTAGACAAAGTAAACTCAAGCAATATGATTAAACCTCATCGTTTTACCCTTAATAGGAACAATACAGTATGTGCCTCGCTAACCCTTCTTTCACTGGGTGAGGACACCGCAAGATTGAACCCATTACAAAGCACCTCTCCCACTGAAGATAAATCAATATAGTTAGCCAAATCAAGCATATAGATTAGAGATAAATACAAAGGTATAACAATCATGCATAATAAATTCAGAAAAGACTCACTTACTTTCAATGAATAATCGATCATAAACCCACAATTCATGGGATCCCAACAAGCACACTACAAAAGCATATTACATCGGATAGAACTCCAAGAAGATCGAGGAGAACACTGTATTGAAGATCAAAGAGAGAGAAGAAGCCATCTAGCTACTAGCTATGGACCCGTAGGCCTGTGGTGAACTACTCATGCATCATCGGAGGGTAGCAAGGATGATGTAGAAGCCCTCCATGATTGATTATCCCTCCAAAAGAGTACCGGAAAATCCCTTGATATGGGATCGCGGAAGAACAAAAGCCTGCGGTGGCTAAAAAAGTGTTTCAGGTGGATCCCTATTGTTTTGGGAATATTTAGGAATTTATGGAGGTGGAATTAGGTTAAACGGAGTTATTTGGGGCCCACGAGCTCAGGGGGCGCCTACCCCCTAGGGCGGGACCTGTGAGCTCGTGTCTCTCCCGTTGGTCTTCTAACCTCCTCCCGTACCTTCTAGGGTCCCTTCTGGTCCAGAAAAAATCACCGTAAAGTTTCATCGTGTTTGGACTTCGTTTTATTTTCTTTGATTTTCTGGAAAGTCGAAAACAAGCAAAAAACAGGAACTAACACTGGGCACTGGGTTAATAGGTTAGTCCCAAAAATGGTATAAAATACCATAAAAATTCATATAAAGCATCCAATATTGATAATATGATAGCACGAAACAATCAAAAACTATAGATACGTTGGAGACATATCAGCGATCTCCATGACGATGAGGGACTAGTTCACCCTCGGGGCTGAGGGTATGTCCTAGTAGCTATGTGTTTGACCTATCTCTCTCTCTCAATCGTGTTCTTGATTTCGCATGATCTTGATGTACCATGGGCTTTGTTAATATAGTCTGATCATATGGTGTTTTCCCTCTCTATCTTGTTGTGATGAATTGAGTCTTGCTCTTTGAGATTTCGTTATGTTGGATTGAATATTGGATTTGAGATCACTTGATATATCTCTTGCATGTGGATACTCGCGGTGACAATGGGGTATTCTATTTTATATATGTTTTGGTAATCAACTTGCGGATTCCCAAGGTGACATTGGGGTAATCTAGGCATAGGGGTTAATACACATTTTCGTCCTACGTTCTTTGATAGAAACTTTGGAGTGATTCTTTGTTGCACATTGAGGGATTGTTATATGATTGAATTATGTTAGCACTATTGAGAGATTGCACTAGTGAAAGTGTCATGGGGGAGCACGATCACCTATGGGGCAGGGTTGCCCCTTTGTGGTTCGGTGAGGGGATGATCACATTGCACAAAGAGCAGAAACAACAGGGCAGCACGGTGATGGACAACTCTCTTTTACCCTGGCTCGGGCCGCTTTGCAGTGTAAAACCCTACTCCTGCTATGGTGGATTGATCTGGAGGAACACGAAGACACAGAACACTCAAGCCTGGCAAGTGGGCCTCAGGGAGAGCAGCTACGCGCGTACAAGTGTTGAGGGATCAAAGATTCGAACCCCTTGCTAGGTTGCCTCGACAGAATAGTCATTACAACATGATTAGATAGCTAACAGTGTTATCATACCTAACTTTGGCAGTTAGGACAAAGTGCATTAAATGCACTGCTAGGTGTCGTGCCAAGGTTGAAGCCCGGCAAGTCTGTCACGCCGCTTATCCATCTACCTCTTATTAGCATGACACGCCATCAGGATGGGTGTCAATAAAGTTAATATCTCCAACAGGTTGCCACGTACTATACGGGATCCACCTAGCCATTTGAGAGATCAACACCGCAATGATTAGTGACTGGCGTATGATGAGGTGGAGTGGTGGCTTCCTAGTGGAAGCTTGCCGGCATGGAGCCTGCCGGGCTCAGTCTTGTGGTCTTGGCGGCCCCGGGAACCTTGCCCGGGCGTTTTGGATTTGGCCCCTAGGTGTAGCCTCAACCCTGTCGGGCTCGCCTGCCCGGCAAAGGAGGCCCTCCTAGGGGATTCTCAAGTTACTTTGGTCTTCTTAATGCACTCCTTGATCTCACGAGGAGTGGTTTCTCTGGCTTATCTTCAGTCCCCGCCAAGGCATCCTGCTGGGAAGGCTGCAAATGTTCGTGCACAAGTCATGGGTACTAGGGACCCCGTTTCTAGTGCACCGACAGGAGCCCCTGGGCCTGACCCATACGCGCATCCGAGGCGTCGTTGGGTTAGTCCCAACAGCGTGCACGGACACCCGTGGTTGAGGAAAACTGACATGATCCTTTGTTGTGATTCGTAATCATGATAGTTCTATCACCGCACGTCTTATCTACGCATTAACCGCGGGGCATGGGAGCGTGGGTGCCGTCGCAGTTACCCAACAAAGCGTGTCTGTGGTGG
>NC_041392.1:450367425-450466267 GCF_002162155.2 Triticum dicoccoides | reverse complement strand
TTTCCCCATAAAAAGGTAACTGCGAAGGTGCGCTGCTCATTCACTTGTTCCATCTTCTTCCTTTCACCAACAACAAACCGTCGTCGACACTCGCATCAATCTGGTTCGACCTTAGAGCTCTCCTTCTTCCCGAGCCCTGGATGGCGCCCAAGGAAGCCGCTGCGAAGGGGAAGAAGGCGGCTAAGCCGCTCGACCCCAAGGCAGAGCAGAAGAAGAGGGAGTTGGAGGAACTAGAGAAATGACAGAATGAGAACGTTGTCTTCACTCCGCCCACCTTGATCACCAACACTTTGATTGAGAGGTACGCCTACATGTGGGGGAAAGAGATTGATGGCCATAGAGCTCTCCCTTTTGGCCCCATGACCCCGAGCAACTCTTACCCCTTTTTCTGTGCATACTTTTATTGCGGATTGGTGCCGCCATTTTCAGATTTCTCCCTTGAGCTGATGGCAACTTATGGATTCTGGTTGCTCGACTTCATTCCAAATGTCATGACGTGCATGGCGGTTTTTGCACACTTTTGTGAGAACTTTGTTGGAGTCATACCCAATGTTGATCTGTTCCGCCACTACTTTGTCCCGCGGGTTGAGAATGATGCGTTGTCTGGAAGCGTAACATTGTTCTCGAGGGGAAAGAAGAACCAAAGAGACTACATTCTCGGGGATCTCCACAACAAGTGGGAGGAATGGAGGGGAACTTGGTGCTAGATTTAGGAGGATAACTTCCCGGCATTCTGCTTGTTGCGAACGAGGAAGATTGACTAGGATGATAACTGGCATAAGCTTGGTGCCAGCAAGAAGAAGCTTCGTCCGATTTTGAACAGGTTTGCCCGCCTGCGGGATGCCGGCCTGACTGTAGAGATGTTTGGAGCTGACTTCTTGTGACGCCTCATCGCCCCGCTACAATAGAGAGATATGCCAACTTGGCTGTATCAAAATGTCGGGGACATAATGTGGTTGTACCCAGGCCATGGCTACAAATTGATAGTGCTGGGCCACTCCTAGCTCTGCCAGTAGTTGTTTCACAAATTGGGCACTTTCCACTTGCCGGCCACGGTTGTCCCATTGCACATAAACAAAGAGAGGAGTGACATCTTGGTGTGGATGCCAGACTGCTCTGCTGCTGGGGTCAAAGAAAGCTAGGAACTGCCCTCTTTGTCAGATGATAAGAGGTGGGCTTCTGAGCTAGTGGAGAAGGTCGAGCGAGAGGAGCGCGGCCCGGTCAAGGAAACCACAGAAGAGGAGCAGGCATACATCGCCAGAAGAGTCGCAGAGGCCCCCAGGCTTGCACCTGCAAAGCCTACGGTCCTTGCTAAGGACACTGAAGAAGATGCAGAGGAGGAAGAAGATGATGAAGACGAGGATGACAATGAGGAGCCCGTTGAAGAGGGACGGGAAGGGCCCATCCAGGATGAGGCTGCCGGGGAGGAAATGACAGAGACACCAGAAGATGAAGACTTCTAGGTCAGCAAGCTGCCGTGCCACCTCCGCAGTAGGGGGAGCCAAGAGAGCGTTGAGACGTCCATTTTGCATCATGTTTTCTTACTATTACTTATAATGTTTTTATCCATAATAATTCTTTTTGGAGTAATTCTAATGCGTTTTCTCTCATAATTTGCAAGGAACACACCAAGAGGGAGAATTCCGGTAGCTGGAAATCTGGACCTGAAAAAGCTACGTCATGCTACCTATTATGCACAACTCCAAATAAGTTGAAACTTCACAGAGACTTTTTATGGAATATTTAAGAAATACTGGAGCCAATAACCACCAGAGGGGGGCCACCAGGTGGGCACAACCCACCTAGGTGCGCCAGGCCCCCCAGGCGCGCCCTGGTGGGTTGTGGCCTCCTCGGCCCACCTCCGATGCCCATCTTCTGGTATATAAGTGGTTTTGATCTAGAAAAATAAGGAGATGACTTTCGGGATGGAGCGTCGCCGCCTCGAGGCGGAACTTGGGCAGGAGCACTTTTGCCCTCGGACGGAGCGATTCTTTCGCCTGGGGAACTTCCCTCCTGAAGGGGGAAACCATCATCATCATCACCAACAACTCTCCCATCTTGGGAAGGGCAATCTCCATCAACATCTTCAACAGAACCATCTCCTCTCAAACCCTAGTTCATCTCTTGTCTTCAATCTTGTTACCGGAACTATAGATTGGTGCTTGTGGGTGACTAGTAGTGTTGATTATATCTTGTAGTTGATTACTATATGGTTTATTTGGTGGAATATTATATGTTCAGATTTGTTATGCTATTTAATACCCCTCTGATCTTGAGCATGATTATTATTTGTGAGTAGTTACCTTTGTTCTTGAGATCATGGGAGAAATCATGTTGCAAGTAATCATGTGAACTTGGTATGTGTTCGATATTGTGATAGTATGTATGTTGTTATTCCCTTAGTGGTGTCATGTGAAGATCGACTACATGACACTTCACCATATTTGGGCCTAAGGGAATGCATTGTGGAGTAGCAATTAGATGGTGGGTTGCGAGAATGACAGAAGCTTAAATCCCAGTTTATGCGCTAATCCATAAGGGACCGATTGGATCCAAAAGTTTAATGCTATGGTTAGAATGTATTCCTAATACTTTTCTCGTAGTTGTTGATGCTTGCGGGAGGGTTAATCATAAGTAGGAGGTTTGTTCAAGTAAGAACAGCAACTAAGCACTGGTCCACTCACATACCAAATTATCAAAGTAGCGAACACAAATCGAACCAACATGATGAAAGTGACTAAATGAAATTCCCATGTACCCTCAAGAACGCTTTGCTTATCATAAGAGACCGTTTTGGCCTGTCCTTTGCCTCATAAGGATTGGGCTACCTTGCTGCACTTTTGTTACTATTATCGTTACTTGCTCATTACAAATTATCTTGCTATCAAACTACTTCGCTACTTACAATTTCAGCACTTACAAACAATACCTTACCGAAAACTACTTGTCATTTTCTTCTGCTCCTCGTTGGGTTCGACACTCTTACTTATCGAAAAGAGCTACAATTGATCCCCTATACTTGTGGGATATCAAGGCTATTTTCTGGCGCCGTTGCTGGGGAGTGAAGCGCCTTTGGTAAGTGGAATTTGGTAAGGAAACATTTATATAGTGTGCTGAAATTTATTATCACTTGGTACTATGGAAAACAATCCTTTGAGTGGTTTGTTCAGGGTATCTTCACCTGGTCTGGAACCACAATTAGCCACCCCTCAACCTACTACACCTACTGAAAATATTGAATATGAAATTCCTTAGGGTATGATAGAACAACTGCTAGCTAAGCCTTATGCAGGAGATGGAACCGAACATCCTGATATGCACTTGATATATGTGGAACAAATTTGTGGATTGTTTAAGCTTGCAGGTTTACCCAGGGATGAAGTGATGAAAAGGGTTTTCCCTTTATCTTTGAAGGGAAAACGCATTGTCATGGTATATGCTATGTGATGATATTGGATCATGGAATTGGAATCGTTTGAAATTGGAGTTCCACCCAAAAAATTATCCTGTGCATCTAGTTCATCATGATCGGAATTATATATATAATTTTTGGCCTCATGAAGGAGAAAGTATCACTCTAGCTTGGGGAGGCTTAAGTGAATGTTATATTCATGCCCCAATCATGAGATCTCAAGAGAAATTATTATTTAGATTTTTTATGCTCAACTTTCTCGTAATGATCAAACCATGCTTGATACTTCTTGTGTTGGTTCATTTATGAAGAAGACTATTGAATTCCGGTGGGATATTTTGGCAAGAATTAAATGCAACTCTGAAGATTGGGAACTTGACGAAGGTAAAGAGTTAGGTATTAAAATTAAATATGATTGTGTTAAATCTTTTATGGATATCGATGCTTTTCAAAAGTTTAGCACTAAATACGAACTTGACTCTGAGATAGTAACCTCCTTTTGTGAATCATTTGCTACTCATGTTGAACTCCCTAAGGAGAAGTAGTTTAAATATCACCCACCTATTAAAGAAGAAATTAAAAACCCAGTGCCAGTTAAAGAAGAAACTATACTTTATAATGTTGATCCAGTTCTTCCCTAAACCTGATGAACAAATTAAAGTTGAACCTAGTATTGCTATGGTTAAAGATCTCTTAGAAGAAGATATGGATGGGCATGTTATTTACTTCTGTGAAGAAGCTGCTAGAATTGCTAAATCTGACAAAAGAGATAAACATAGACCTGTGGTTGGCATGCCTGTTATTTCAGTTAAAATAGGAGATCACTGTTATCATGGTTTATGTGACATGGGTGCTAGTGTGAGTGCTATTCCTTACACTTTATATGAAGAAATCATGAAAGACATAGCACCTGCTGAGATAGAAGAAATAGATATTACTATTAAACTTGCCAATAGAGACACCATATCACAAATTGGGATTGTTCGAGATGTTGAAGTCTTGTGTGGGAAAATTAAATACCCTACTGATTTTCTTTTTCTTGGTTCCCCACAAGATGACTTTTGTCCCATTATCTTTGGTAGACCTTTCTTTAACATAGTTAATGCTAAGATAGATTGTAAGAAACAAATTGTTGGTGTTAGCTTTGGTGACGAGTCTCATGAGTTTAATTTTTCCAAGTTTAGTAGAATTCATCATGAAAAAGAATTGCCTAGTAAGGATGAATTAATTGTTCTTGCTTCTGTTGTTGTTCCAGCTACTGATCCTTTAGAACAATATTTGCTAGACCATGAAAATGATTCACATATGCATGAAAGAAATAAAATAGATAAGATTTTCTTTGAACAACGTCCTCTACTTAAACACAATTTGCATATTGAAACTCTAGGAGGTCCTCCTCCACCTAAAGGTGATCTTGTGTTTGAATTAAAACAATTGCCAGACACTTTGAAATATGCTTATCTTGATGAAAAGGAAATATATCATGTTATTATTAGTGCTAACCTTTCACAACATGAAGAAGAAATATTATTAAAAGTTCTAAGGAAGCACCGAGCTGCTATTGGATATACTCTTGATGATTTAAAGGGCATTAGTCCCACTCTATGTCAGCACAAGATTAATATGGAGCCTGATGCTAAACTCGCTGTTGATCACCAACATCGGCTAAATCCGAAGATGAAAGAAGTGGTAAGAATGGAAATATTAAAACTTTTGGAAGAAGGTATAAATGGAAGTAGATGGGTAAGTCCTATTCATTGTGTCCCTAAGAAAGGAGGTATAACTATTGTTCCTAATGATAAGAATGAACTTATTCCACAAAGAATTGTTACAAGTTATAGAATGGTAATTGATTATAGAAAAATAAATAAAGCAACTAGGAAAGATCATTACCCTTTGCCTTTTATTGATCAAATGCTTGAAAGATTATCTAAGCACACACACTTTTTCTTCCTTGATGGATATTCTGGCTTTCCACAAATACCTGTTTCTCAACCTGATCAAGAAAAGACTACTTTTACTTGTTCCTTTGGAACTTATGCTTATAGACGTATGCCTTTTAGTTTATGTAATGCACCTACTACCTTTCAAAGATGTATGACTGCTATATTCTATGATTTTTGTGAAAATATTGTTGAAGTTTTCATGGATGACTTTTTTGTTTATGGGAAGTCTTTTGATGGTTGTTTAAGCAATCTTGAGCGAGTTTTGCAGAGATGTGAACAAACAAATCTTGTCTTGAATTGGGAGCAGTGCCACTTTATGGTTAATGAAGGTATTGTCTTGGGTCATAAAATTTCTGAAAGAGGTATTGAAGTGACCAAGCTAAGGTTGATGCAATTGAGAAAATGCCATGTCCTAAAGATATCAAAGGTATTCGTAGTTTCCTAGGTCATGCTGGTTTCTATAGGAGATTTATCAAAGACTTATCTAAAATTTCTAGGCCTCTTACAAATCTTTTGCAAAAGGATATTCCTTTTGTTTTTTATGATGATTGTCTTGAAGCCTTTGAAACACTCAAAAAATCCTTAATATCTGCACCTATTGTTCAACCACCTGATTGGAACTTGCCTTTTGAAATTATGTGTGGTGCTAGTGATTATGCTGTTGGTGCTATTCTAGGACAAAGAGTTGATAAGAAACTTAATGTTATTCATTATGCTAGTAAAACTTTAGACAATGCTCAAAGAAACTATGCTACTACTGAAAAAGAATTCTTAGCATTGGTGTTTGCTTGTGATAAATTTAGACCTTATATTGTTGATTCCAAAGTAACTATTCACACAGACCATGCTGCTATTAAATATCTTATGGAAAAGAAAGATGCTAAACCTAGACTTATCCGTTGGGTTCTCTTGTTACAAGAATTTTATTTACACATTATTGATAGAAAAGGAGCCGAGGACCCAGTAGTTGATAACTTGTCTAGGCTTGAAAATGTGCTTGATGACCCACTACCTATTGATGATAGTTTCCTGATGAGCAGTTAGCTGCAATAAATGTTGCTAATAATACTCCTTGGTATGCTGACTATGCTAATTACATTGTTGCTAAATATTTACCACCTAGCTTTACATACCATCAAAAGAAAAAATTCTTCTATGATTTAAGACATTACTTTTGGGACCCACATCTTTATAAAGAAGGAGTAGATGGTATTATTAGAAGTTGTGTACTTGAGCATGAACAGGGTCAAATCCTACGGAAATGTCACTCCGAGGCTTATGGAGGGCATCATGCTGGATATAGAACTGCTCACAAGGTATTGCAATATGGATTTTACTGGCCTACTCTCTTCAAGGATGCCCGTAAGTTTGTCTCTTCTTGTGATGAATGTCAAAGAATAGGTAATATCGGTAAGCGTCAAGAAATGCCTATGAATTATTCACTTGTTGTTGAACCATTTGATGTTTGGGGATTTGATTACATGGGACTTTTTCCTTCCTCTAATGGGTATACACATATTTTGGTTGGTGTTGATTATGTTACTAAATGGGTAGTAGCCATTCCAACCAGTAGTGTTGGTCACAACACCTCTATTAAAACGCTTAAGGAAGTTATTTTTCCAAGGTTTGGAGTCCCTAGATATTTAATGACTGATGGTGGTTCACACTTTCTTCATGGTGCTTTCCGTAAAATGCTTGCCAGGTATGATGTTAACCATAGAATTGCATCACCCTATCATCCTCAGTCTAGTGGTCAAGTTGAACTTAACAATAGAGAAATAAAATTAATTTTGCAAAAGACTGTCAATAGGTCCAGGAAGAACTAGTCTAAGAAATTAGATGATGCACTTTGGGCTTATAGAACAGCTTATAAAAATCCTATGGGTATGTCTCCTTATAAAATGGTTTATGGAAAAGCTTGTCATTTGCCTCTTGAGTTAGAACATAAAGCATATTGGGCAATCAAAGAACTCAATTATGATTTCAAACTTGTTGGTGAAAAGAGGTTATTTAATATTAGCTCTTTAGGGGTGTGTTTTCTTGGAGTCATCAAGTGGAATGGAATAGGTCCGACCCGTCCCTGGGCCTCATTCCCGTGTTTGGTGGGCAGCTAGTACCCGGAACCCACTCATTCCCAAAAAATGAATATTCGGCCCAGATCCGGAACACACCCATACCTCCGATTCAGTGGAATCACGCGGAACCGCTCGCTCTCGGTCGCGAAACGCTATCGTCTCTCCCTCTGTCAAACTACGCCGCTTCTCCCTTGTCTCTCCCTCCATTGATCTGCACCGAATCAACAACGCAGGAGATGGTTGAGCGGCTGCAGGGTAGAGGGCTTGCATCGGGGCAACCCCACACGGTGGCGGCTCACGAAACAAGACGCCGCGGCAATGCACCTCACACGGCGGCGGAAGGAACCGAGCTCGCCTCAAGCGGCAACGAAAGGGGAAGCACCCGATCGTGGCTAGTCCTTGCCGACGGCGGCGTCCAATTTTGCAGGCAGTTTGACCTGTTCCAAATTGTTTGTGCTGCTATGCTAGGTGATGCGATACTATCCTGGCGGCCCAAACTTTATAGATCCATATACGTTCAGTTTATGCATAGTGTTCATGTGGTGAAGCATGAACTAGAGGGGAAGAATTTATTTTGTCATGCTTCACATTGTCAAATTGTTTGTGTTCCAAAGTTTACCGATTACATCTCTTCAGTTCGTTCTTGTGACACTGTCAAATTTTTGTCATTCAGTTCATGCTTGTGACACTATCAAATTTAGAAGGGGATAATTTATTTTCCATTCAGTTCATGATTGTGACACTGTCAAATTCGGTTGTCATTCAGTTTATGCATAGTGTCATAGTTTATGTGCTGATGCATTGACAAATTTACCGATTCCATCTCTTCAACCAAACGCAGGAACAAAACCATCCGTTCCAGCTTTTGACACCAACCAAACACATGATCGGAATCGACCCATTCCACTGGAATGGAACGGAATGGAACCATTCCATTCCACTTGGCTCCTCAACCAAACACACCCTAGATGAATGGATAACCCAAGATTATGAAAATGTAAAGTTATTCAAAGAAAAAGTTAAAAGATGGCATGACAAAAGAATCCAAAAGCATGAGTTTAAAGTCGGAGAATATGTTCTTTTGTACAACTCTCGTTTTAGATTTTTTGTAGGAAAGCTCCTCTCAAAATGGGAAGGCCCATATGTCATCGAGGAGGTTTACCGGTCTGGAGCCATCAAAATAAATAACCCTAAAGGTACTGACCCGAATGTTGTCAATGAGCATCGAATAAAGCATTATATCTCAGGTACTCCTATTAATTTTGAAAGTAGTATTATCCAAACCATGACACCGGAAGAACACATAAAAGAGTCCTTCCAGAACACTCCAGAATCGTGAAAATAAGGAGGTACGTGACACGGTAAGTAAATGGACTCCGAAAATTCTGCAAAAATATTTTTCATCGGTTTTGGAATATTTTAGAATTTTGGAAATAAATAAAATTCTAGGAAGCATCCCCTGGTGGGCACAAGACACCATGGCGCGCCAGGCCTGGCGCGCCCAGGTGGGTTGTGCCCACCTGGGACACCTTCCGTACTCCCTTTTTCTACCATATACTTGTCATCCAAGATAAAAAAATATTTATATACTTCCCGAACCTGTTGATCACCGTATCGCGAAGAAATCCCCTGTTCTCTTTTCTTGTTGCTTTCTGCGTAGATCTAAAAATATGTCTTCCCAAGACTCTGAGGGTGAGAGCTATGTTGCTGATCTCGTCGCAAACCCCAAGTCCTATGGGGATGAGGGGCACTATAGCTGGACCTCCAAAGAAGAATATGATGAATCGGTTCCTCCCCGGTTAAAAAAGGAAAGCATGGAGGCGTTATGCAAGAAGATAATAAGACTCGAGATAGATAATTTCGAGTTGATGATGGAAAATTTTATTCTCCGTCAGAAGCTGGAGGAAGCGAAGGGCAAACCTTCTACCTTCTCACCACCACCATTACCTTCTTCTTCATCACCATCACCTTCTTCACCACCGAAGGAGAATTGAGTATCGGGTATGGGCACTCCCCTTGGCTTCCGCCAAGCTTGGGGGAGGTGCCCCGGTATCGTATCATCCCACTATCTTTTGCTTTTACTTATCTTGGTTCAATCTTTTCTTTTAGATGAAATAAAAGTTTAGTTCGATCCTTTCTTCTTTGAGAGTTTGCTTAGTGATCTATCCTTGTAATCGTGTGCAAGTTTGGAACATCCCAAAATTCTAAATTTTCACATGTTATATTAAATAAATAGTTTTGATTGATTGTTTGATTTGTGGTGTGGTTACTTGAGTGCAATTGAATGAAATTTGAAACTTTTGGAAGTTAAATGAGAGGGAATAAAAAGACTTTCCCAAACTTTCACTTTTCATTTTGATCTCCATGAATTCAAATTATTTTCATCACAAAACCCTGGAGAGAAGATGACATGACTTCTTCCATTTAAATAAATGTAAGGGGTTTTAAAAACATTTGAATTTTTATTTGGAAATATTTTTTTCAATTCAGAAACTTTAAGCAACTCAATGATTTTCATGAGAGAAGATAAAATGACTTCTTCAAATCATATGAAATATGAGTTGGGAGTTTAAAAGAATCAAATTGGAAGTCCCTTTTGAAATTATTCTCATTTTGGAGTTATTTAGATTTTATTCAAATTATTTTTCTCCAAAAATAAAATATATGGAAATTAGGGTAAAATGATTCCCTACATTAGAAAATTGGAGATAAATAAATTTGAATTTATTTTAGTATTTTAAAATGGTTTTTATTGGGTTTTATTGCAGCAGTAACACTGTTTGCTTTATTTAAAATTTTGTGGAATTTATTTGCCACTGAAAATATGTTCATCATTTAGGAAATATTTTTATGAAATTTTTTATATATAATATTCCTACATAAAATTTTATTTTTATTTTCGTTATTCAGTTTATCTTTTTCTGTTAAAAAAACAAAAACTGCGCGTGCGCCTGGAACTAACTGTCGCCCACGTGCGCAGCATAGTGGCAGCGGGCACCCCATCTTTCTTTTTCTTTTTCCTAGATGGTCCAGGCCCAGCCAGCCATAATCCTTCTCAGTTTTTTTTCTTTTCTTCTTTAGCCAAAAAAAAACCTACAGCTTGCAGTGTACGCCTATGCCCCGCCCGTGTTGCTTCTTAGCCCATGCGGTTCCTCTTTTCTTTTCTTTTCGTTTACTTTTAGCCCCACATTGCCCAGTTATATATCTCTAAGTCTCTTTTCCACCTATAAATATAGATCTATAGAGCCTCCAAAAATCATTCAACTCGGATTAAATCAATATATTTTGATTTGACTAGATTCACTAAAAAAATTCTTTTCTTTTCTTCGACGGGACTTCTGAAAGTTGTCTACTCTCTTCGAAATCGTCTTTTCTCTATACTAGTACGGTAAAATAATTAGATTATCAATTAGTCTCTATATTTATACATTAGACCTAAAATTCTTTTAGACGTAACTATTTTTCTTCCATAAAACAGCTTGGCCCTGATTTTTCAAATAGCCATAACTTTTTTACTCGTTCATCCAAATTAGATGAAACCAGCGTCTATAGTTTTGTCTTGTTTTCACCTATCCAGTGAACCTGTCACATCAACTTTTTGAAATTTTCAAATTTTCAAATTTGTTTAGATTCATATTCAAACTTCTTTTGATCATACTTGAGTTTGGTAACTCCGATTGGGTTGATTCTTTTTACAAATCGAAGCTCTTGACCTAAAATTTCTGATAAGACCAAATCCACCTAATTTTGGTACTATTATAAATTGTTTTCTGTTACAAGAGTTAATTGCTTGTTTTTGAAGTTTTCCGAAGTCTTTTCTTCGATTCTTTTGCATGATTGCTTATGTGTGGTTACTATTGCTTGCTTACGAAAGATTGAACGGAGTGTGACGAGTAGAACTATCAGGAGTTATGAGTGCGAATCATCTTCATCAATAGTACAAGGCAAGTTCACACTTTGATCATACATTTTTCATACCCAGTTTTACTTGCATTAGTTTCACCCTCAAACATTGCATGGTTACGATTTGATTAACATGTGGGTATTGGGAAGTAGTTGATGAGGTAGGAACCTATTGACTTTTATTCAAACCCTGGGAATTCTACTTTATGCTTATACTGCTATGCTATGCTAGTAGACGTGGTTGGTTTGAGTGATCCATGACAGCTTTGAGATTTATTATTAATGGTTAAACTTAAGGTGGCTACTTTAATACACATCTGGTGGATTGGTTGGGGCACCCTAGAGCACCCAATGGTTTGCCCGGGCACCTAGAAAACCCGGTGCTTGCCCAAGGGGATCCCGGAGTACCCGTGTGATCACCCTATGGAATGCCACCCAGGCTCAAAGGGATCATAAGATTATTCATGCTAGAAACTTCCGTGTGCAACCACAAGACGCTAGCAGATGTAGGGGGAAAGTAGGTGGTACTGTCTACCCAGAGTAAAGAGTTAATTCTTTGGAAAGATTGTGTCTCGGTCATCCGTTTCTCAAACAACATGTAGTGCGAGAAATTCAACGGAGGAGATCGAGTCTTGCGGGGGAAAGTGCGCAAACCTCTGTAGAGTGTACAAACTAATCATGATTAGCCGTGTCCCCGGTTATGGACATCTTGAGTATCTGGTTCTTGAATTATCGATTTTATCTCATCACTTTACTTAGTTAATTTGTGGGGTTATAATTATTATTTTGGGATTGAGTTGGAGGAATCTTCTCAATAAGTTTTAATCAAATTGGTAGTTAAATAAAAATATTCCTTTGTTGTAGGGGAAAATTAGCTTTATGCAAAATTAAACTTAGAGCCTCCACCAGCCAAATATGCATGTAGTGATAGCCATTATTTAGTATTGCTATATAGTGTGAAATTGCCAGTACATTCAATATACTGACCTACATGGTTGCAACGTCTCATGTTGCAGGAATCTTACGACGAGTAAGTGATACGTTAGGTTATGATTTCCACACTCAACTTTGCCGTTGGTGTTGATGAGAACCCACAACCTTATTGTTACTTCCACTATATGGATTGAGGTAATAGTATTTACGTTAATTTATACATGTGATTTACCTCTGTTATAAATCCTCGAGTACTGTGTGTGTCAGTATACCGATCTATGGATGACACTTAAGCACAGAGACTTGACCGTTTCAGGTCGGATCGCTACAAAGTTATATAATAAAGTTTAGTATGAGTTTTACTTTCTTTACTTTCATGTTGCAAATAAAAGAAAATAAATAAGAAATGAAACAAATATAAGAAGGAAAATAAATAATGAAAAGATTATATACTAATCCTATGGTAGGTGATAGCACTACATAAGGAAAAGTATAAGTAGAAAATTTTATTAGAGATTGACAAACATAGTATTATTCAATGATGCAACTCATGAAAGAATTAATAAGGGAAGAGAAGATTCGCATATAAATATACTATCCTAGAAATCTTTTATGATTGTGATCCCTCATCAAAATATTATATGCCAAAATTGTTGACGTTGGACGAGGAAGACAACTTAATGATTTATGTTTGTTCATATTCACATAGAAGCCATATTGTCATAGATCATTTAACATGTGATGCTTGCCCCCTATCTTTTCTAGCCAAAAATTCCGCGCTAAGTAGAGATACTACTTGTGCATCCAAAAACCCTTAAACCCGAATCTTTTTCAAGTGTCCACCATACCTACCTAGGGATTGAGTAAGATCCCTCAAGTAAGTTGTCATCGGTGCAAAAAGTCAATAAAATTTGCTTCTAAAAGTGTGTGATCATTTAGTGTAAGAGAAAATTGAGCGTTGTATGAACTTGGATGACAAAGAATAAAAGCGAGAGACTGCATAATAAAGGTTGTCATCTTAAGGGGCAATACAACGTGATGTTCTCTTGCACTAAGGGATTGAGCATACAAACAAATAAGCGCATGGCAACCTCTGCTTCCCTCTGCAAAGGGCCTATCTTTTACTTTTATGCAAAGAGTCAAAGTTTTTCTCTCTATTCCTTTTATTTTTCTCCTTTGGCAAGCATCACATGGTGAGGAAATATCTAGGCACATATGTCCAGTTGAATATGGGTGACATGAGTTATTATTGTTGACATCACCCTTGAGGCGAGTATGTTGGGAGGCAAAATCATAAGCCCCTATCCTTCTATGTGTCTAGTTGAAACGTTTTTCTCATGGGTACGAGGTGAGTGTTAGTAATCACAGAATACTATATGATGGTTGAGTATGTGGACTTGCCTAAAGGCTCCGACACGTGACTCTTCCTAAAAAGATGATGAATTGTAGTTGCAAAGTTGACTGAGAACATAGTTTGTTGGTTTCTAATAGAGTTTTTGCTTTATACTTTGAATGTGTGATGAACTATTACTTATTCATGAGAAGTATATGATAAAAGTTTTATGATAAAAGTCATGTGTTTAATTTTGTTGCAGTTATAATAATCAACATGATGCTTCTATGTCCGTATTTTGTTTTTATCGACACCTCTCTCTCCAAGCATGTGGACATGTTTTTTGATCTTGGTTTTCGCTTGAGGACAAGCGAGGTCTAAGCTTGGGGGAGTTGATACGTCCATTTTGCATCATGTTTTCTTACTGTTATTTATAATGTTTTTATCCATAATTATGCTTTTTGAGTAATTCTAATGCCTTTTCTCTCATAATTTGCAAGGAACACACCAAAGGGAGAATTCCGGCAGCTGGAAATCTGGACCTGAAAAAGCTACGTCAGGCTACCTATTATGCACAACTCCAAATAAGCTGAAACTTCATGGAGAATTTTTATGGAATATTTAAGAAATACTGGAGCCAATAACCATCAGAGGGGGGCCACCAGGTGGGCACAACCCACCTGGGCGTGCCAGGCCCCCCAAGCGCGCCCTGGTGGGTTGTGGCCTCCCCGGCCCACCTCTAGTGCCCATCTTCTGGTATATAAGTGGTTTTGACCTAGAAAAAAAATAAGGAGAAGACTTTCGGGACGGAGCGACATCGCCTCGAGGCGGAACTTGGGCAGGAGCACTTTTGCCCTCCGGCGGAGCGATTCCGCCGGGGGAACTTCCCTCCCGGAGGGGGAAAACATCGTCATCATCATAACCAACAACTCTCCCATCTTGGGGAGGGAAATCTCCATCCACATCTCTTGTGTTCAATCTTGTTACCGAAACTATAGATTGGTGCTTGTGGGTGACTAGTAGTGTTGATTACATCTTGTAGTTGATTACTATATGGTTTATTTGGTGGAAGATTATATGTTCAGATCCATTATGCTATTTAATACCCCTATGATCTTGAGCATGATTATTATTTGTGAGTAGTTTCCTTTGTTCTTGAGGTCACGGGAGAAATCATGTTGCAAGTAATCATGTGAACTTGATATGTGTACGATATTTTGATAGTATGTATGTTGTTATTCCCTTAGTGGTGTCATGTGAACGTCGACTACATGACACTTCACCATATTTGGGCCTAACGGAATGCATTGTGGAGTAGCAATTAGATGGTGGGTTGCGACAGTGACACAAGCTTAAACCCCAGTTTATGCGCTAATCCGTAAGGGACCGATTGGATCCAAAAGTTTAATTCTATGGTTAGTATTTATTCTTAATACTTTTCTCGTAGTTGCGTATGCTTGCGGGAGGGTTAATCATAAGTTGGAGGTTTGTTCAAGTAAGAACGACACCTAAGCACTGGTCCACCCACATACCAAATTATCAAAGTAGCGAACACAAATCGAACCAACATGATGAAAGTGACTAGATGAAATTCCCGTGTACCCTCAAGAACGCTTTGCTTATCATATGAGACCGTTTTGGCCTGTCCTTTGCCTCATAAGGATTGGGATACCTTGCTGCACTTTTGTTACTATTATCGTTACTTGCTCGTTACAAATTATCTTGTTATGAAATTACTCCGCTACTTACAATTTCAGCACTTGCAGACAATACCTTACCGGAAACTACTTGTCATTTCCTTCTACTCCTCATTGGGTTCGACACTCTTACTTATCGAAAAGATGTACAATTGATCCCCTATACTTGTGGCTCATCAAATGCGAGCACTCCACAGCCATGATACACCTCCGCGGCAAGGAAGTTCACCTCCAAGACCGGGAAGCAAAAGAAAATACGTCAGCAATCCTCTCAGCTGGTCAAGCTCAAGCCTCCATCTTACCGGGAAGAACTTCCCGAGGACGACGAGGTTCTGCCCCCGCAAGGTCACTACCACCAACCATCAAGAGGGCCAGGGAGTCTCCACTGCCATCCCAGTATAAGATGGACATGCTCATCGAATCCAATGAAGAGTAAGAAATTCCTTACTTCGCCATGTCTCAATTTGTTTTACTTGTTGATTCTGATCTAGCCTCTTGTTGTATCAAGGAGGAAGAGACACTCACGCAGCGGGTGAAGCGGGCCAAGGCATCGGCGGCGCGTGGCTCGTCGTCAGGGGTTGGGCAGGTGGCACTGGTGGACGACCCCATGGTCTCCAGCCCCTGCGCATGGACGTGCCCCTACCTTAGCTGGCTGATTCAATTGTCATGGACCGTTCTTCTCGTGAGGGTAAGGAGGCCGGAGGGGAGCACCAAGCCAAAAAGGACCAAGAAGTAGATCCTGCCAAGGGTCCCCCGTCAACCACCATTCTTGGGAGTACTTCTCCGGCAAGGGCCTCCAACAACGACATTGCTCACATCGGCTCTTCTCCAATGACGGAAATCGCCAAGGGCCATGTGCCGACAATGGAAGTTGCCGGGAGTGGGGACGCCCCCACCCAACAAGTACAGCCAGGTAATCCTCTTGTCGCAAAGTTGCTTCTACAAGAATCTTTTTCCTTTGTTTTTATCAGTAACTGAGACCTCAATCCTTTTGTTTTATCTTGTCTCGGCTTTCCAGCCCCAACCCTTCTCGTAGAAGGGGATGAGCTTGTGGAGGTTGCCGGGATTGCCAAAGCCGCTGCTGAAGAGGCCACTAAAATTGCTACCGCGAAAAACCCCGACCGCACTGATGGTAATATCCAGGAAGCAGACGTGGCGATGGAGGAGGTCACCGTCAACCGATCCAAACCCACCAAGATGGACGTGGACGCAGCGCAAACCACAGACCTGCATCCCATACTTGTCGAGCCGCTAGTGTCGGTGGCCCCTCCGATCCTGCCCACGAGCACAGACATGGTGCCTTTCTAGTCCAATCTTGGAGCCCCCAGCTCGTCCACCACCGCAGGACTGAACTTCGAGGAGGAAATTGCATGAATCCTGCTCCCCTTGGCTCAGAGGTCCACTGATGCAGAAGACATTGCCAATGAGCAGGAGGACTACGCATTACCGCAGACCGTGGTTGTCGGGTTCAAAGATACCTAGGAAAGGTATGGCAAGAGATGGAAGTAGATCGAGGAAGAACGCAGGGCCCAGGACATGGCTGACCGTCAACTGAAGTAGAAGGCAGAAAAGTTGTGTACATGGTACAACAACCGATCACGCGAACTCAGGAGCCAGGAAGAGAAAATGGCAGCTGCTGCAGAGAGAACAAGAGCTCGCGATGGCGGGCTGAGGGTGCGCGAGGCGCAGCTCAACGCCAAAGCCAAAGATCTTTCCATTCAAGAACAGGCTATGGCTGCCACTCTTCGTAGCAAGGATAATGATATTTAGGAACTTGTGAGGCAGCGAACCCAAAAGTTGGAGGATGATCACCAGAAGGCCTTGGAGGCACAAACTTTGAAGCATGCCGCCAAGCTCAAAGAGGCCTATGACGAGGTTGCAGCCGCTACGACCGCCAAGCTCAAAGAGGCCTATGACGAGGTTGCAGCCGCTACGACCGCCAAGCTCAAAGAGGCCTATGACGAGGCTGCAGCCGCTACGACCGCCAAGGTAGAAACGGAGGCTCAGGTCGGCAAGCTGAAGGAGGAACTAGCCACCAGTGGCAAGGACATTGAGGCTCTCAAGGTTGAGGCGCAGAAAGTAGTCAACGCCTTGGGGGAGCTGCAGACACAGCTCTCGTCCAAGAGCCAGGAACCGGCCACTGCTAATGGTGTATTCCAATATCTGAAATCCAAACTTGACGGGCAAGATCAGAACCTCAAATCGTACAAGGAACGGGAGAAGACTTTGTCAGAGAAGCTCACTACTGCAGAAACCCTCCGAAAGGATGCTTAAGATGCATTGGACAAACTGCAGAAGATGTACTCCCTTTGTACAGAGGAGTTGGTCTATACAGCCGAGCGCATCTCCTTCCAGCTTGCAGTCATGGAGATGAAGAGCTGGTGTTTCCCTACTTCAGAGCATGAGGTTGCCAGCGCCAAATTGTCCAAGTTCTTCAATGGCTTGATCGAAGCGTTAAAGATGTATCACGAAAATAGGGATGCAGCTTTTGCCAACGAGTCCCGGAAGTTCGCCCACGACATGCTCCACACCGCGCTAGTCAGTCTAGTTTGCCACAATCCAGGGCTCGATGTCTCCAAGTCCTTCAAGAAGTTGCCACCGAACACAGACACTTCCTTCACCGACAAGATCGTCGCCCTCGTCTATGACAAGGTTCTCCAGGTCCCTAGGGTTCAGGGCGGCCACACCAATTAAGCTTGTCATCATATGAACTCTGCTGATCACAAGAACATATTCGACCTTATGTTAGGTCTTCGCTATTCTTGGGATGTAATAGAAATTTTAAGTAGGTGTATGAACTGATGCTATGCTTTTAGTTTATTTTGCTCGTTGTTCTCATACGATTGTGCACCCCACGCATGATGGGAGCTCGCCGAGGCTGACACTAGCCGCGGTGCTTCGGAGGCCAACCCCTAGCAGCCTGCGAGCATATGTGCCATCGGCAAGTTTCCCTTCAATGTTTTCGATGCAGCCGCCCGAACTATTGAGCGGACTCGAAGCAGACAAGGGCGCAAGCGATCACGGAAGAGTCCCTTCACGTTGCGGGTTCTCCATACGAGTACCAGGGCTTAAACTAAAGGCGTCGCAAAGAATAAACAAGATTTCGGAACCAAAAAGGTTTCACAACTTATCCTTTTCTTTAATTCACGATGGTTGCTGTCGCGGAGACGCGAACCCCCTCCTTTGCGCTGAAGCCTTGCACGTGGAGATCGGTCTTTGACCCACACACATTGTGGTCGTGACGTATTGCGACACGCGGTGAGGCTTGTCGGGAAAAGACAAAACTTGCCTTGTCGCGGTCCCCTTCTGCAACAATGTTTATTCACATAATTGGGCGGAGATCCGATGCACTTGCCGCGGCCCGTGGTCCTGCAAAATGTTCCCCTCGTAGGGCGAACGCTCGAGCCATCGGGCACGACTTATCGATGGAGTTGCGATGGGGTCGGCCTGTAGGTCCGACGTGGTGGACGCGCCCGGGCGCGCCCAAATTTGGGCTGGATATAAGGGGTGCCAATCATCCCAGGCATTTGAGGCCTATTTAAGAAGGCCGTCTGGGTCAAAATTTTGTGACCGGGCAGGCCGCCCATGCGTTTGGGGCCGGTTTGGGGCGCACAACTGTAGATGACTAATGCACCGATATGAAGGAAGGGAGTAATGAAATTGATTGTTCATTTTCGATTTTTTTTTAGGCTTTTTCAGGAGGGAAATGCTTGTGTGCGGCGTGCCGACGGAAACATCGCGCCACACACACTACGCGTCGGATCGTTTTCTTTAGATCGCCCCCGATCAAGCGTGCACACATTTCTCGGCGGCCCCACTTCTTATCCAAAACCCCACGTCCCATCCCTTCCTCCCCTACTTTTCAGCCACACATTGCACGCCCGCAACCTCCGTCTTCTCTTTTCTCTCTCTGTGCATCCCCTACCTCTCGCGCCATGGAATCCATTTTTAAGCGATGTTGCGAGCAAATGATGAAGACGGCGAGATGCATAGTGATGGAGAGACTGCAATCGCATCACCATGTGCTCCGCTGCTGGTTGCGCTATGCTGGGATGCGGTGGTCGCAAATGTTGCATCCAGTGGCGAGGGGTGCTGGAACCGGTGGTTCAGAATGATGCATCCAACTTTTTACTACGATCAGTCGACCCGTGGTTGAGGATGCTACCACCAGCGACTAGTCTTTGCTACAACCATGCAATAGAAATCTTCAATGGGTGGTGGGAGCTGCAACCGACGGACAGGAGCTGCATGCTAGCGGCGATGGCTGACGTCGAGCTGCAACCTAGGGCAACAAGAGCTGGATCCAGCAGAGCTGCAACCGGATGTTGGTGGAGCTGCATCCAGCAATGGCAGAAGCTGGGACTGGCATTTTGTTTTGCTGCAGCCCGATGGGAGTGGTGCTGGGGCAACGTGGGGTGGCATCTATTTTTTGCTGCAACCGGTGACCGAATTGCCGGAGCCGCGACCATCGCCAGTGAGGGAGTTGCAACCAACGAGGGTGAAAGCTTGCTGCATGTGTGGATCCGCGGGAGAAATTCAGGAGACGACGGCGACGAGGGCGGCGACAGGTGAGCACGCGGAGTGGTGCTTCGAGGTCGGTCGTGTGCTCGTCCATGGAGAGTGCGATGTCAACTGTTTTTCTCTGAGAGGAGTCATCACGATGAGGAAGAACGAGTGGGGAGGAAAGAAGATCGTGCGACTATCAAGCGTTTTAACACGCCGACGCCTATCAGTGCCCTTTCAGGTGACACCGCAAGACCAACTTTAGGTTCATGCGCTGCTGTCCGAACTCATCTTTCATCTAGAGAATGTGACCCCAGAGTTTCCCCTAAAAAAAGAAATTAACCCCCGAAGTAATCCGGATGGGTTTTATTGATGTAAGGGTCGATTTCACTCCACGTGAATGTAATGTTCCTGTTCACAAACTTGCTAGCCATGGTGCTAGGGCACTGACCGGAAGCCAGCTTGTGTGGCTTACTAATGGATGTTAATGGCTAGTTAATGGAATGCATGGTGTTCCACATAAAAAAAGGGCAAGGGTAAATGTGTAAAATGCAACAGGCAAAATTAAAAGGTTGGGCGAAGGACCGAATCATTCCCCCCACCCCCACATGGGGACAACTACAATAGAATCTGGGCTTGTGATAGAAAAATAGAAAAACGGATCTAGACCATTGGATTGAACATGCATGGTACATATTGTACTGGAGGGAACCAGACCTCTTACAGTACTTTTTATGAAAACCCCCCTACGAACACTTAGATATAAAACAGGAGTTTTGAAGTAACCACCTCAAGTTTCTCACATCAAATCATTCTGTCCTTAGTAAAAGCAATTATTTTCAAATCTTCACCTCATTGATGCCTCCTCCCTTAGTTTTATATAAAATCTATTGCATGAAATCTGCAGTATATTTGATTTCGCTAGCAGCTTGTGCTACATCACAAATCATACAAGAAATCCAAACATGTTTTTTTAGAAGAAGTCCAAACATGTTAGTCACTAACGAGTAAGTGAACCTCACCACAAATATTTGAGTATATGGTCCTTAATACTCCACTTCAAGCAAACATACATTCTGAACTGCACGACTCCAGACAGGACACAACAAAATAGACAGACATACATATTACATTGCTTGAGAGGATAATTTTGCGTACATCATGGGTAAGACTAAGTATGAATGACTAAACTAATCACAGCTCAAGAAGCGTTGCCATTAAAAAACTGCATCAACTTTGCTAGCTTGCCTCCAGCCTTTGCCTCCAGTTCTAGTACTTTTTGCTCATCAAGCTTCTTCTGTTGTGATGCACACGTCACAGCACCACCCCGACCCTGCAGCCTGCTCCACGCCGTTGCGCCAGCCATGGGTACGATTTGCTACTTACTATGGTGCACTGCAGGTGATCTTTGTTTCGTCATACCAACGATCACACCCACCCAACCACGGCCACTGCAACTCTCTCTCCATAACCAATCTTTTCTCTGTGCTGGGCCAGAATGGTTAGCAGTAAAAATTATTTAGTAAAAAATACATGTTATGCACTTATGAGATCTCATTTTCTATCACAACCAAAACATATACTTTCAACCAACCTAAATTCAATTACTATTCGGTATTCACCACATGTAATGCCTATCTAGCGAGTATTACAGGTTGTGACCAGCGATAGAAAACAACAGGGACCTTATAGTTTTAACCATGGACATGGAAATCTCTCAGTTGTTTACTTTATCTCGTACTAGTTCGGCACCTATGGCCGGCAATAGACATGACACATGATAAGGTTGTATACTGTCCTATCACACATGACTGAATCATGGACTTTAACATGGAAAAAGGTAAGAAATTATATTGCATAATATTCAAAAGTGTGTGTACCACTTGAGAGAACGATTGTTTCTTTTTCGGTGTACTGGAATCATCAATGAGAAGCATTGGGGAATTAATCTCTGCAAATAAGGTAGAATCGCTGAAATCTTGATTTTGAGAACTATTGATCAATTGCACTGCTGCAAACAATTTTTTGCAAAAAACATCAGACAAGGGATTATCAGAATCATAGGTACATCAGCGTATTCCTTACTTCCTTACACCAATGTTCTTTCCTGATAGTGCTGGTCCTGGTGTGCTAATGCCGACATTTTTACTTGGCACTCCACTCAAGGTGCCTCAGATTACAATTAAAATGGATGTATATTATCGGCTTTAATACTTTGATAGCCAGTGTATTTGTCGTGGCTATTGTTGGAACTGGGAATACTATTCTTGCTTGCTGGCCTGCTTAATGCCACCGATCATGTTGCTGTGGTTGCACATCTAAAGGTGCTTGGGACAAGTAAAAACCTTCGTGGTTGTTTCATGGTACCTCCCTTTGCAACATTGCTAGTGATTCTGTTTTCCTCATAATCTGAGGCGGCTTCTGTATATGCATATACCAAAGTAGTACCTACCTGATCTACATATCAAAGATTTAAAGAGAGCTTCATAGTTTTCATCTTAAAGATAAGATCATTCTATTAGTGGAAAAATCCGAAGTAACATGAATCAAAATTGCGATATGCTGACAAATGGGGCCATTTCAATTTGTTTGCCAAGTAAAATGAATTACTTTCTTTACAGCTTGTCAAGCTATTGACCATGTATCCGTACTACAGATACTAAGGTTTTTAGTGATTGTCCTAAACTTCAAGGCCCTATGATTATCCAATCATCCTCAACCTCCCAGCTTGGTTCTCCAAAGTACTTATCAATGAAACAAAAGTTGCAAATTAGAGTACCAAACCACCACGGACAGTAGAAACACACCTTCAAATCGAAGTTACTAAAATGTATCATTTACACAAGAGCAGGTTTGATATGAACAAGTAAAGGAAAATAGAACTATAGAGATGAATAAATTTACTTGAAAGTAAACATCGGAGTATTTACCAGGAAAATGAATCACCATGTTGAAGATTTGTAGGTTCGCACGACGTCGCATAACCGGTCGGGAAGGAGCTGGCAACCGGCTTGCCGCCGACGAGGTGGGAGGAGCACACGAGCTGACCTGGAGCCTGAGAGAGAGAGAAAGGATGCGAACAACTGACTGCTGCTGGAGATTCAGATCAGACGAACTCCGATCTGATCTACCTCAAACAGCGCCTCCAGCGATACAACGACCAGGAGCCATCGGAGAGATGGTAACTCCACCATGCATACTCGCCCAGCTTAGGGGAGGGATATGGGCCGCCGCCGCCGTCGCCGCAGTCGGGGGAGATTTTGTGTGCTGCCGCTGCGTAGGTCATTTGGACTTGAACGACGAGGACAGCAGGACCAAATTAGCTTGCAGCGAGGGACCTTTTTACAAATTGTGCGCACAAACTGCTCCACTCCTATCTGGGCCATCAATCTCGCATCTGAGGCCAACTCCACCGCATGACCCCATTTTGTCCGGCCCCGTCCATTTGAAGTAAAACGGACAAACGAGGCGGCCCAGCGCGCGACGGCTCGGACCCATCTGGTCCGTTTTGTGTCCGAACCGACCCATTTCGAGCGCAAATTTGCGCCGGGTTTGGGTCGTGGCGGACAGCGAACGGACACTTCGAACGTCCGTGTCGGGGCCGCGTGGCAGGCGGCCACCTACCTCCCATCCACCAACATAAATGCGCACGGGCGGGTGGCCTCACCTGTCATCCGCACTGTGAAGGGTCGCCGTCCTTCTTAAATAGGAAGCCGTGGACCGGTCATCGTCCACAGTTCCCACTCCGGCCCCTCTTTGCCCCCTCGAAACCCTACACCCTCGAAACCCTAGCCGCTCCCCGTCGTCGACCTCGCCGGCCGGCCACAGCCATGCGCCTTTGGAAGCACGACCGCAAGGGGAAGCACGACCGCGAGGCCGACTCCTCCTCGGGACGCCACCACGGCTCCGTCAAGAAGGAGGAGCCCGCATCACCGCCGCGCTCCTCCATTCAAGCCCATGCGCCTGCCCCCTTCACTATCGCGCCTAGGGCCGCCGGCGAGCGCGACCGGCGGTACCTGGCCCTCGATATGTGCTGGCGGTACTGGGAGACGAGGACGCCGGTCCCATGGAGCGACGTGCATCTCCCCAACAACTGGTACCTCTCCGCGGACCGGGTCCCCGTCCCGCCGGTGCTAGCGAGCGGTCGAGCCAGGCGCAATGAGATCGAGCGCCGCCGCCGCCTCCTCCCCGATGATCTATTCCACGATGAGAGGTACGCCCCCGACTCCGTCCTGTGGGACACTTGGCTTCAGGACGAGCACGACGTGCGACGCGCGTCGTACTTCGCCGGCACGGTGGCGGGGCCGCGGCAGGCACGTCGGGAGGTGCGCGGGTGTACGCGTGTGCGCGGCCTGACGCCCACGCCGTCGCCTTCCCCATCGCCACCTCCACCACCTCGCATGACAGCGGAGGAGGAGGCCCGGATCATGGCGCATGTCATGGACGACTCCATGCACACGCACGATGAGCGCCAATGGCCAGGCCTCGAGGAGACGATGGCCCTCTCTGCGGCCGGTGACGTCGCCATCCCCGAGCCAAAGGAGGAGGTGATGGAGGAGCCGCTGGTGGCCGCCTTCCAGCTGGGCCTGGTGGGCCAGGGGTGGACCTGGTCATGCACGGCGGAGCAGATGGCGGCCGCCGTGGGGGGCAACTGGTGCCCCACGCCGCCGCGGGCGCCGGAGCGCGACGCCTCGCCTCGAGAGGAGGTGGTGCAGGCACCGGCCACCTTCTAGCCCACCGCCCCCGTGCACCGCGGACTGCCGGCACATCTCTAGACGCCGCCGGACTACGTCGACCTCTGCAGCGACAACGACGACACCGACGGCCACTGAAGACGGCGACGGCCAGGGCATGGACAGGCGCGGCAGCAGCGCGCGGGTGGCTTTTTGTTATTTTGTTTTTATGTTAATTATGAAACTGGGCCATTTGAGTGCGGCGTGAAACTGGGGCCGTTTTGTGGCTGTGACCTTTATATATTTTTTAAATTTTTTTAAGTGCATTTATTTACTTTTTAGGCATTTTATTTAAGTTTTTTGTTTTTTTAATCACGTCCACCCCGGACATGATTTGGGGTGCGGCCGCGCGCTGGGCACACCCACAACCCAATGGACAAACGCGGACATGGGCGATCGCATCGCCGCCCCAAGGGTGTGTTTGGTTTCTGTCACTGAGTGGAACGGCACGGGTCGGTTCCGTTCCCAGACCCCATTCCTGCGTTTGGATTGTCAAAGGAACCAGAACCACTCGATTCCAGGGAATGGCATATTCGCTGTTTATGCCGTTTCAAGCGGTACCTCGAAATCGAGCGGACCACGCGGAACCGCCCACTCCCACGACCTCCTTCCTCCCCCGCTACAGCAGCAAGGAGCCGCAGCCACCAATAACCACGGGGCATCCAGCATGAGCTGCCGGGCGCGTCCCATCCAACCGGCCGTCGCGCTTGAGCACGCGTCGCCGGGAGACGCGGTCGTGCGGTGTCGGGAGCGCCGCATCCAGCTGGCCGTCGCGCTTGAGCACGCGTCCCCGGGAGTCGCGGTGGTGCGACGTCGGAAGCGTCGCATCCAGCCGGGCGCCGCGCTTGAGCACGCGCCGCTAGGAGCTATGGTCGTGCGGCGTCAGGACTCAGGAACCGCTAGCTGCGGGGGGCGTCGCATCCAGCGGGCCGGCGTGGCGGCGTACAAGGACGCAGGATCCGCCCAGCGTCGGAGTGAGGGACAGGATGGATGGGGGTGGGAGGAAGCCCGAGGCGAGCTCCAGCCTCCCGACATCCTCCTCTTCAGCTAGCATGGTTACCGTGCTTTGGCGGCCGGTGCTTGGCTGCTTGCTCAAGGATGGTGTTGGCGTTGTAGGCAGCAGCAAGTTCAGATAAACTGCGCGGTTGTTGGTTCAGACTTCAGATTCATTAGCGTTCTGTCCATGGGAACCATTCCATCCTATCTTATTCTCTTCTAGCTAAACACTGAGATGGAATCATTCCGTTCCTTAGAAATGGAACGGTTCCATGACATTTCATTTGGTTTCGAAACCAAACACACCTCAAAGGGACAAAATCCCGTCAAATTGGACGTCGGATCATGCGGTGGAGTTGGTCGGATGGTTCAGATCCATTTTTTTTATTTTTCTATCACAGGCCCAGATTCTAGTGTAGTCCCCCCAAGCCCAATGGTCGGATGGTCGGATGGTCGGGAGGAGTACATATCCGTTTATCTGGAGTTGATGAGCAAGTATGTGGAGGCTTTGGCATTCGTAGACCTGAGACTGATCAACCAAGTCACTGGAGATGCGTGTACAATATGTGCAGAGAACAGGGTGCCGAATCAGTTCAGGTCTAGCAGCTTCGAAGAGGCTTCCTGGGGGCGTGAAAAGTTTATCAGTAAACGTGCTTTGAAAGATTCAGGGTATATCCGAGATAACCGCCTTGTTATTGAGTGTGTCATTACTGTGGTACACGAACTAAGGGTGTCTGAAAACAAAGAATCCTGCGAAATTGAAGTCCCTCCCCCAAATGCATTAGAGCATTTTGGCAAGATGCTGAAGGATAAGTCCAGAGCAGATGTGACCTTCGAAGTTAGAGGAGAAATGTTTCCTGCCCACAGGGCAGTGCTCTCTGCCAGGTCGCCAGTTTTCAAAGCGCAGCTAAGTGAACCCATGAAGGAGAACAAGATGCGGCACATAACCGTTGATCGCATGGAACCGGTGGTTTTCGAGGCTCTGCTCCATTTCGTTTACACTGATTCTTTGCCTACAATGGATGATCTTGACAGATCTGAAAGAAATGCCGTGGTCCAGCATCTATTTGCAGCAGCGGATCAATATGGTCTAGATAGGTTGAAGCTTATGTGTGAACGCATCTTGTGCCTGAACCTTGATGTCAATAATGTGGATGTTGTACTGCGTCTAGCTGATCGATACGACTGCCAGAAGCTCAAAGAAGCATGTGTTGACTTTTTGGTTCCTTCAGAGAGAATCGATGCTGTTGTGGCAAGCCGAATACGAGTCAATAAAGTTGGTTTCTCCCTCTCCATTAGCAGACTTGTGGGAGAAGAATACTCGTCCCCCCAAACGTTCCTTTTAGAACATGTGTAAGCTTCGGAGGAGAAGCAAGTTCAGTCAGCAGATGTGTTATCAGTACTTCTGTCAACAAAACCACTTGTATTGGTGATCGTAATTCCACCAGTAGAGTATTATGCTTATCCAGGCCCTAAGTGTCTCTGCCCCCCAAAAAAAGTCTCACGATGTCTCTTTTGTCTTTTGGTTGAAACTGTTAGTGATATGTTGCCCATGCATGTTTAAGCGTGTAACTGGAGTATGTAGGTCCCTTTTAATTCTGCCTATCTTGTCAATGGTGTGGACTAAGAGCATCTTCAGCCGTTGCCCCCCCCCCCCCAGGAGGCATAAAAATCGCCGCCTGGGGGCGAGCCGGCGGTATAATCGACTCTGGGGGTGGTTGGGCACCCAGCCGTCCCCCCAGGCGCCGATGTCGGCCTAGTTTTCGGCCCACTTTCGGCGAAAAATGGCCCAATATCAGCGAGAATCGGCCCATATTCAGCGTGGTTCGGCGTGAATTCTCAACATAAATATTTTTTTATCACAAAGTTCATCACAAAAAATCAAAAGAAATCAAATAGTGCAACAATAAATAGTTCAATACAAATTATATAGTCAATAAAAACTCATATTTCATCACACGTCGAGCTAGGGGTCGCCCTTGATCCTCCACAGATGCTTCACCAGATCCTGCTGCAGTTGTTGATACATCTGTGGGTCTCGGATCTCCTGACGCATATTGAGGTAGGTAGTCTAGGTTGCCGGTAGCTGGTGATCAACTTCGGCAAGAGGACCCTGCCTGTAGTATGATTCAGTGTCAAACACTGACTCTTTCTGCTCGCTCTCAATGATCATATTGTGCAAGATGACACGGCAAGTCATGATCTCCCACATTTGTTTTTTCGACCAGGTCTGAGCAGGGTACCGGACAACAGAAGTCGAGATTGGAGCACACAAAATGCCCGCTCGACATCCTTCCTGCAAGCCTCCTGAACCTTGGCAAAGTGGGACTTCTTGCCTCCTGGCACATCGTTTGAGATAGTCTTCACAAATGTCGACCATCTCGGATAAATGCCATCAGCTAGGTAGTACCCCTTGTTGTAGTGCCGCCCATTGACCTCGAAGTTCATCGAAGGAGAATGACCTTCAACAAGCTTGGCAAAGACAGGGGAGCACTGCAGCACGTTGATGTCATTGTGAGTTCCTGGCATACCAAAGAAGGAGTGCCAAATCCAGAGGTCCTGTGTGGCCACTGCCTCAAGTACCACACTGCAACCGCCTTTGGTGGCTTTGTACACCCCATGCCAAGCAAATGGGCAGTTCTTCCATTTCCAATGCATGCCGTCGATGCTTTCAAGCATCCCAGGAAAATCCTCTTGTTGTATTCTGTGCTAGGATCCGAGCAGTGTCTTCCGCATTGGGTGTTCGCAAGTATTGCGGTCCAAACACTGCCACCACTGCCCTGCAGAACTTGTAGAAACACTCAATGGTGGTGGACTCGGTCATGCCCATAGTCGTCGAGTGAATCACCAGGAGCTCCATATGCAAGCATCCTCATCGTTGTCGTGCACTTCTAGATTGAGTCCAAGTTTGCCGGTGCAATCCTTCTTGCACTTGAAGTAGCTGTTGAACTCCCGGATGGAATTCACAATCCTGAGGAAAAGCTTTCGGCTCATCCGATAACAGCGCCGAAATACTTTGTCGTCGTGTAGTGGAGCGTCGGCGAAGTAGTAGGAGTAGAGCATGCAGTAGCCTTCCAGACGATGCCGGTTCTTTGCTTTCATCCGCCCCGGTGCCGAGCCATCTCTATGCGGCTTTTCATTGCTCGCGAGCAGGCCGGCGAGGACCATGAGATGTTCCTCTTCCTGGACGTAGGCATTGGCTTACTCCTCCATCAGCACGGCGAGCGCCTCCTCGTTGTACGAGTGCATTCCCGAGTAGGCAAATCGCTGAACACCTTGCGGGCGTGGTGGGCGCACACCTACCGGTACACTGCCCCTGCATGACCGGAACGCCGGAAAAATCGCCCGGAAGATGATGGAGAGGCTGCCGCGGCGAAACCTCTTCTCTTTTTCTGGCGGGGAATGGCCTATCTAGCGGTGGTGGGCGGTGGGCGGCGCCGGGATCGGCAGGGTGGTAGCCGAGCGCGCGGGGGGTGGGAGGCGAATCTGGACGATTTGGCTTGACTTTTTCGCCTGACCGTGTGGGCCAGGTGTGTTTTTCCCTTGCGTCGGAGCCCCGAAGAGACCCCTAGTGCGCCGGGTTCGGCCTGCGATCGCCGGACCCAAAAACGGGCCGAGCCGGCGGATTTCGGCGTCTCGGGGGCGCGACTGGGGCGGTTTTTCGGCGCCAGCGCATAAAAAGTCGTCTTTGGCCATTTGCTCTGATTCGCAACTTTGGGAGCAGTGGATTTAGTTCACGGTCGATCTCACAAATGTGAGAGAATCTCTAGCAGACCCATATAACCCCGACCCGCAAAACTCGCTTATATCTCGCGGAAAAACAGTTTTGCAGGCCGGCGCGGCTGCCGGCCGAGCAGACCCCGCATAGCGGAACTGTTTATAGTTTCACTTTACAGTTTCGCTATGCGGGGTCTGCTCGGCCGGTGCACCCGCAAAATAGATGAGTTTTTATCTGAATTTGACACATATACCACATATTCAGAATTGTTAATCCAATATAAGATAAAATGTCAAATATTATAATAATTATTGAAATCACCGAAGCAAACTAAATAATTCAATACAAAACTTGTCCCAAATAACATATGAATTAAATGAAATGAATGCAAAAATGGAATGTGTTACTGCCCAGCCTTTTGCCAACGGTGCTCAATGAGATCCTCCTGAAGCTGAAAGTGGGTGTTTGCATTTTCATTCTCCCAATAGGTCTGAAGTTGGTTTCTAGTTGGTTTGACACGGCTACCCACATTATCGTAGAAGAACTCGATGTTCATGCCTCTCTCATCTTCAAGAATCATATTGTGAATAATAACACAACATGTCATGATGTTTTTCAAGGATCGTTTGTCCCAAAAATGAGCAGGACCACGAACAATGGCAAACCTAAATTGCAAAACCCCGAATGCTCTTCCAATATCTTTTCGGACAGCCTATTGTACCCTTGCAAATTCACATTGTTTCCTAGTTTTGGGGTCTTTGATGCTCTTGACAAATGTGCACCAAGAAGGGTAGATATCATCTATAAGATAGTACCCCTTTCTGTATTCATGCCCATTGATAGTGTAGTGATGACCCACAAGTATAGGGGATCTATCGTAGTCCTTTCGATAAGTAAGAGCGTCGAACCCAACGAGGAGCAGAAGGAAATGATAAGCAATTTTCAGTAAGGTGTTCTCTGCAAGCACTGAAATTATAGGTAACAAATAGTTTTGTGATAAGGTAATTTGTAACGGGTAACAAGTAATAAAAGTAAATAGGGTGCAGCAAGATGGCCCAATCCTTTTTCTAGTAAAGGACAAGCCTGGAGAAACTCTTATATAAAGGAAAGCGCTCCCGAGGACACATGGGAATTATCGTCAAGCTTGTTTTCATCACGCTCATATGATTCGCGTTTGGTACTTTGATAATTTAATATGTGGGTGGACCGGTGCTTGGGTACTGCCCTTCCTTGGAAAAGCATCCCACTTATGATTAACCCCTCTTGCAAGCATCCACAACTACAAAAGAAGTATTAAGGTAAACCTAACCATAGCATGAAACATATGGATCCAAATCAGCCCCTTACGAAGCAACGCATAAACTAGGTTTAAGCTTCTGTCACTCTAGCAACCCATCATCTACTTATTACTTCCCAATGCCTTCCCCTAGGCCCAAACAATGGTGATGTGTCATATAGTCAACGTTCACATGACACCACTAGAGGAAAGACAATATACATCTCATCAAAATATCGAACTAATACCAAATTCACATGACTACTTATAGCAAGACTTCTCCCATGTCCTGAGGAACAAACGTAACTACTCACAAATCATATTCATGTTCATAATCAGAGGGGTATTCATATGCATAAAGGATCTAAACATAGGATCTTCCACCAAATAAACCAACTAGCGTCAACTACAAGGAGTAATCAACACTACTAGCAACCCATAGGTACCAATCTGAGGTTTTGGGACAAAGATTGGATACAAGAGATGAACTAGGGTTTGAGATGAGATGGTGTTGGTGAAGATGTTGATGGAGATTGACCCCCTCCCGATGATAGGATCGATGGTGATGATGTTGGTGATGATTTCCCCCTCCCGAAGGGATGTTTCCCCGGCAGAACAGCTCCGCCGGAGCCCTAGATTGGTTCCGCCAAGGTTCCGCCTCGTGGCGGCGGAGTTTTGTCCCGAGAGCTTGCTTATGATTTTTTTCCAGGGCGAAAGACTTCATATAGCCAAAGATGGGCAGCGGAGGCCTGCCAGGGGGCCCACGAGATAGGAGGATGCGCCCAGGGGGTAGGGCGCGCACCCCCACCCTCGTGGATGGTGGGTGGCCCCCCTCTGGTGCTTCCTTCGCCCAATATTTTTTATATATTCTAAAAATGACTCCCATGGAGTTTCAGGACTTTTGGAGTTGTGCAGAATATGTCTCTAATATTTGGTCCTTTTCCAGCCCAGAATTCCAGCTGCCGGCATTCTCCCTCTTCATGTAAACCTTGTAAAATAAGAGAGAATAGGCATAAGTATTGTGACATAATGTGTAATAACAGCCCATAATGCAATAAATATCGATATAAAAGCATGATGCAAAATGGACGTATCAACTCCCCCAAGCTTAGACCTCGCTTGTCCTCAAGCGGAAGCTGATATCGAAAAATATGTCCACATGTTTAGAGATAGAGGTGTCGATAAAATAAAATACGGATGTGAGGGCATCATGATCATTCTTATAACAACAACATATATATATATATATATACATTGTCATATGATTTCTTATGATAAAGTAACAATTCATTCACAATTTCAAGTATGAATCCGAAACTTCATTGAAAACTAACAAACTATAATCTCAGTCATTGAAGCAATTGCAATTTATCATAACATCAGAAAGAGTCAATATACGAGCTTTTCAGCAAGTCCACATACTCAACTATCATTTAGTCTTTCACAATTGCTAACACTCACGCAATACTTATGGGTATGGAGTTTTAATCGGACACAGAGAAAGATAGGGGCTTATAGTTTTGCCTCCCAACCTTTTACCTCAAGGGTAATGTCAACAATAATAGTTCATGAAAACTCACATCCAATTAGCTATATATACCAGGATCTTTCCAACACACAGTGCTTGCCAAAGGATAAAATGTAAAAAGGAAAGGTGAAGATCACCATGACTCTTGTATGAAGTATAAGACAAGAATAAAAGATAGGCCCTTTGCAGAGGGAAGCAGAGGTTGTCATGTGTTTTTATGGTTGGATGCACGAAATCTTAATGCAAAAGAATGTCACTTTATATTGCCACTTGTGATATGGACCTTTATTATGCAGTCCATCGCTTTTATTTCTTCCACATCACAAGATCGTATAAAGCTTATTTTCTCCACACTAATAAATCATACATATTTAGGGAGAAATTTTTATTGCTTGCAATAACGACAACTTACTTGAAGGATCTTACTCGATCCATAGGTAGATATGGTGGACTCTCATGGCAAAACTGGGTTTAAGGATATTTGGAAGCACAAGTAGTATCTCTACTTGGTGCAAAGAATTTGGCTAGCATGAGGGGGAAAGGCAAGCTCAACATATTGGATAATCCATGACAATATAATTTATTTCAGATGTAAGAAAACATAACCCATTACGTTGTCTTCCTTGTCCAACATCAACTTTTTAGCATGTCATATTTTAATGAGTGCTCAAAATCATAAAAGATGTCCAAGATAGTATATTTATATGTGAAAACCTCTCTTTCTTTATTATTTCCTATTAATTGCAACGATGACCAAAACTATGCTTGTCAACTCTCAACAACTTTTATTCATCATACTCTTTATATGTGAAGTCATTACTCTCCATAAGATCAATATGATCTCTTTATTTCTTTTTATTCTTACTTTTATTCCCTCAAGATCATAACAAGATAACCAAGCCCTTGACTCAAAACTAATCTTTATTATATATGGCTCACGGACTCGATTACATAGAAGGATCACAAAGAAAAACTCAAAACTAGATCATACTAAACTTTATTCTACTAGATCAAGATATTACCAAAAGGATCGAACTAGAAAAACGGTAAAGATAAAAGTGTGATGGTGATACGATACAGGGGCACTCCCCTAAGCTTGGCAGTTGCCAAGGGGAGTGCCCATACCCGATACTCAGTTCTCTTTTGGTGGTAGTGATGATGGAGTTGTTGATGATGTAGGCTTGTCGTCCATCTTCCAAGGCATAGGCTCACCATCATAGAAAGATGATCGAGTCTCTGGGATCCTCGAATCTACAGCCAAACTCATCCTCTTGAATCTATATTCATACTCACAGTTTTGGTTTTGCAGGTCATAGATCTAGGCTTGGAGGTGCTCGATTTTCTCGTGAAGCTTGAAGATGGTCTTCACAATGTCCTTGCCATCCAGCTTGTGCTTGCTGGTGAACTCCGCGATCATCATGTGGTTGGCGTCGAGTCTGCGTTCCACCATCCCCTGGCACTTGAAAACTTGTTGCTCCATTACTTTGAGTCTTGTATCCACGCTTCCATCCCTCCTTGGTTCCTCAACATCGCGGATGTGCAGCACCCCCTCATGCAACTCAATGGTTTCAGGGTGTTGCAGCAGCTCCGCGAGGTAGGGGTTGATGACCCTCTCGAAAAACTTATCCTTGGGGGCACTTGAAGACGTCATGGTGATCTAGATCTGTCATAAAAACAACTCGAAACAAAGACAGGAGATATTTGCGTGGTAAGGTGGTCAAAACCTCCGGGAGATTATATAATGATTTGTTACCGACCAAAAGAAGTATCGTGCAAGAAAATGGAGTCCGGAGGGCACACGAGGTGCACACGAGGCAGGGGGCGTGCCTTCCACCCTCATGGATGACTCGTGTCCTTTCCGGACTGCTTCTTATTTTCCTATTTTCTTAAATATTCCAAAAAGGAGAAAAAATGCCATTTGAACTGTTTTGGAGTCGGTTTACTTACTGTACCACATACCTCTTCCTTTTCAGAAGCTGAAACGTTCGGGAAGGTGTCCCTTATATACTCCTCCGGGGTTACGGTTTCAATTACATTAGTTTCAACATTTATAGGATTACCTGAGATATAATGTTTGATTCTTTGACCATTCACTACCCTCGGATTTGTGCCTTCGAAGTTGTTGATTTTTATGGCACCGAAATGATAGACCTCCTCGATAACGTAAGGACCTTCCCATTTAGAGAGGAGTTTTCCTGCAAAAAATCTTAAACGAGAGTTGTATAACAATACATAATCACCTACATAAAACTCACGTTTTTGTATCCTTTGTCATGCCATCTTTTAACCTTTTCTTTAAACAACTTGGCATTTTCATAGGCCTGGGTTCTCCATTCATCAAGTGAGCTAATATCAAATACTCTCTTCTCACCGGCAAGTTTGAAGTCATAGTTGAGCTCTTTAATGGCCCAATATGCCTTATGTTCTAGTTCGAGAGGTAAGTGACATGCTTTCCCAAAAACCATTTTATATGGAGACATACCCATAGGATTTTTGTATGCAGTTCTATAGACCCATAATGCATCATCAAGTTTCTTGGACCAATTCTTTCTAGATCTATTAACAGTCTTTTGCAAAATTAATTAAAGCTCTCTATTACTCAGTTCTACTTGACCACTAGACCGAGGATGATATGGAGATGCAATTCTATGATTAACATCATACTTAGCAAGCATTTTACGAAAAGCACCATGAATAAAATGTGAACCACCATCAGTCATTAAATATCAAGGGACTCCAAACCTCAGAAAAATAACTTCTTTAAGCATCTTAACAGAAGTGTTATGATCGGCACTACTAGTTGGAATAGCTTCTACCCTCTTAGTAACGTAATCAACAACAACTAAAATATGTGTATATCCATTAGAGGAAGGACACGGTCCCATATAATCAAAGCCCCAAACATCAAATGGTTCAATAACAAGTGAATAATTCATAGGCATTTCTTGACGCCTACTAATATTACCAATTCCTTGACATTCATCACAAGACAAGACAAACTTAGGGGCATCCTTGAAGAGAGTAGGCCAATAAAAACTGGATTGCAATACCTTATGTGCAGTTCTATCTCCAGCATGGTGTCCTCCATAAGCCTCGGAGTGACACTTGCGTAGGATTTGTTCCTGTTCATGCTCAGGTATACAATGTCTAATAACCCCATCTACTCCTTCTTTATAAAGGTGTGGGTCATCCCAGAAGTAATGTCTTAAATCATAGAAAACCTTTTTCTTTTACTGGTATGTGAAACTAGGTGGTATAAATTTAGCAACAATGTAATTAGCATAATCAGCATACCATGGAGCAGTACGAGAAGCATTTATGACAGCTAATTGTTCATCAGGAAAGCTATCATCAATAGGTAGTGGGTCATCAAGAACATTCTCTAACCTAGAAAAGTTGTCTGCAACGGGGTTCTCAACTCCCTTTCTATCAATAATATGCAAATCAAATTCTTGTAGTAGGAGAAACCATCTAATAAGTCTAGGTTTAGCATCTTTCTTTTCCATAAGGTATTTAATAGCAGCATGATCAGTGTGAACAGTTATTTTAGAATCAACAATATAAGGTCTGAACTTATCACAAGCAAATACAACTGCCAAAAATTCTTTTTCAGTAGTAGCATAATTTCTCCGGGCACTGTCTAGAGTTTTACTAGCATATTGGATAACATTTAATTTCTTATCAACTCTTTGTCCCAAAACAACACCTACAGCATAATCACTAGCATCGCACATAATTTCAAAGGGTAAATTCCAATCAGGAGGCTGAACAATAGGTGCAGAAATCAAAGCTTTCTTAAGTATTTCAAATGCTTCTACATAATCACCATCAAAGACGAAAGGAACATCTTTTTGTAAAAGATTAGTCAGAGGCCTAAAAAATTTCGAGAAGTCTTTAATGAACCTCCTATAAAAACCGGCATGACCAAGGAAACTTATTATACCTTTAATGTCCTTAGGACACGACATCTTTTCAATAGCATCAAATTTAGATTTATCAACTTCAATACCTCTTTCAGAAATTTTATGCCCCAACACAATGCCTTCATTAACCATAAATTGGCACTTCTCCCAATTCAAGACAAGATTAGTTTCTTCACATCTATGCAAAACTCAATCAAGGTTGCTTAAGCAATCATCAAAAGAAGTTCCATATACAGAAAATCATCCATGAATACCTCAACAATCTTTTCACAAAAGTCAGAGAATATAATAGTCATGCATCTTTGAAAGGTAGCAGGTGCATTACTAAACCAAAAGGCATACGTCTATAAGCAAAGCTACCAAAAGGGCAAGTAAAGGTGGTCTTTCCTTGATACTCTTTTGACACGGGTATTTGAGAGAAAACCAGAATAACCATCTAGAAAGCAAAAGTGTGTATGTTTAGATAATCTTTCTAGCATTTGATCAATAAAAGGTAAAGGGTAATGATCCCTTTTAGTAGCTTTATTTGGTTTGCAGAAATCAATTACCATTCTATAACATGTAACAATTCTTTGTGGGATCAATTCGTCTTTATCATTAGGAACAACAGTAATACCTCCCTTCTTAGGGACACAATGGACAAGACTTACCCACTGACTATCAGCAACGGGATAAATTATACCTGCCACAAGAAGCTTTAATATTTCTTTTCTTACCACTTCTTTCATCTTAGGATTTAACCGTCGTTGGTGATCAACAACCGGTTTAGCGTCTTTCTCCAATTTTATTTTGTGCTGGCATAGAGTGGGACTAATGCCCTTAAGATCATCAAGAGTATATCCAATAGCAACACGGTGCTTCTTCAGAGTTTTCAATAATTTCTCCTCTTCTTGCTCTGAAAGGTTAGCACTAATAATAACAAGATATATCTTCTTTTCATGAAGATAAGCATATTTAAGAGTATCAGGTAGTGTTTAAGCTCAAACATGGGATCACCCTTGGGTGGAGGAGGATCCCCTAGAATTTCGACAGGCAAGTTGTGTTTCAAAATAGGTCCCTGTTTAAAGAATACTTCATCTATTTCCCTTCTTTCATTCATAAACATATCATTTTCATGGTCTAGCAAATATTGTTCTAAAGGGTCATTAGGAGGCACAACAATAGAAGCAAGACCAATAATTTCATCTTTACTAGGCAATTCTTTATCATGGGGTTGTCTACGAAATTTAGCAAAATTAAAATCAAGAGACATATCCCCTAAACCAACAGAAACAATATCCTTTTTGCAATCTATCTTAGCATTAACAGTATTCAAGAAGGGTCTACCAAATATAATGGGACAAAAGTCATTTTGTGGGGAACCAAGAACAAGAAAATCAGAAGGATATTTAACTTTCCCACACAAGACTTCAACATCTCTAACAATCCCAATCGGTGAAATAGTATCTCTATTGGCAGGCTTAATTGTAACATCAATACCTTCTAACTCAGCAGGTGCAATATCATGAATAATTTTTTCATATAAAGAATGAGGTATTGCACTCACACTAGCACCCATATCACATAATCCATGATAGCAATGATCTCCTATTTTAACAGAAATAACAGGCATGCCTACAACAGGTCTATGTTTATTTTTAGTATCGGGTCTAGCAATTCTAGTAGCTTCATCACAAAAGTAAATAACATGCCCATCAATATTATCAGCCAAGAGATCCTTAACCATAGCAATACTAGGTTCAACTTTAATTTGCTCAGAGGGTGTAGGTTTTCTAGTATTAGTCTTATGAACCACAGTTGAAGATTTAGCATGATCCTTTATTCTAACAGGGAAAGGTGGTTTCTCAATGCAAGCGGTAGGAACAATAGGATCAACATTATATGTGATAGTATTTTCTTCAACTTTAATAGGTTAAACTACTTTTACTTCAATGGGAGGATGATATTTAAGCCACTTCTCCTTAGGGAGATCAACATGAGTAGCAAATGATTCACATAAAGAAGCTACTATCTCCGAGTCAAGTCCATATTTAGTGCTAAATTCACGAAAAGCATCAGTATCCATAAAAGATTTAACACAATCAAACTTAGGTGTTATACCTGACTCCTTACCTTCCTCGAGTTCCCAATCTTCAGAGTTGCGTTTAATTCTTTCCAATAAATCCCATCTAAATTCAATAGTCTTCATCATAAAAGATCCAGTACAAGAAGTCTCGAGCATGAAGCGATTATTGAGAGAAAGCCGAGCATAATTTTTTTGAATAATAATTTCTTTTGAGAGCTCATGATTGGTGCATGAATATAACATTGACTTAAGCCTCCCCCAAGATTGAGTGATGCTTTCTCCTTCGTGAGGCCAAAAATTATATATATAATTACAATCACGATGAACCAGATGCATAGGATAAAACTTCTGATGAAATTCCAATTTCCATCGGTTGTAGTTCCATGATCCAATATCATCACATAGCCTAAACCATGTCAATGCATTTCCCTTCAAAGATAAAGGGAAGACCTTCTTATTGATAACATCCTCGGGCATACCTGCAAGCTAAAATAATCCACATACTTCATCCACATATATTAGATGCAAATCGGGATGCAATGCTCCATCTCTTGTAAAAGGATTATCTAGCAGTTTCTCTATCATACCCGAAGGAATTTCAAAGTAAACATTTTCAGTAGGTTCAGTAGGTTGAGGAGCAACTCTTTGCTCTACTGGTCGAGGTGAAGATACCCCGAACAAGCCCCTCAAAGGATTACTTTCCATAGTAACAAGTGACAGTAAATTTCAGCACACTATATAAAATTTTCCTTACCAAATTCCACCTACCAAAGGCGCTTCACTCCCCGGCAACGGTGGCAGAAAAGAGTCTTGATGACCCACAAGTATAGGGGATCTATCGTAGTCCCCTCAATAAGTAAGAGTGTCGAACCCAACGAGGAGCAGAAAGAAATGATAAGCAGTTTTCAGTAAGGTGTTCTCTGCAAGCACTGAAATTATAGGTAACAGATAGTTTTGTGATAAGGTAATTTGTAACGGGTAACAAGTAATAAAAGTAAATAAGGTGCAGCAAGACATCCCAATCCTTTTTGTAGTAAAGGACAAGCCTGGACAAACTCTTGTATAAAGGAAAGCGCTCCCGAGGACACATGGGAATTATCGTCAAGCTAGTTTTCATCACACTCATATGATTCGCGTTCGGTACTTTGATAATTTGATATATGGGTGGACCGGTGCTTGGGTACTGCTCTTCCTTGGACAAGCATCCCACTTATGATTAACCCCTCTTGCAAGCATCCGCAACTACAAAAGAAGTATTAAGGTAAAACCTAACCATAGCATGAAACATATGGATCCAAATCAGCCCCTTACGAAGCAACGCATAAACTAGGGTTTAAGCTTCTGTCACTCTAGCAACCCATCATCTACTTATTACTTCCCAATGCCTTCCCCTAGGCCCAAACAATGGTGAAGTGTCATGTATTCGACGTTCACATGATACCACTAGAGGAAAGACAACATACATCTCATCAAAATATCGAACGAATACCAAATTCACATGACTACTTGTAGCAAGACTTCTCCGATGTCCTCAGGAACAAAAGTAACTACTCACAAATCATATTCATGTTCATAATCACAGGGGTATTAATATGCATAAAGGATCTGAACATAGGATCTTCCACCAAATAAACCAACTAGCATCAACTACAAGGAGTAATCAACACTACTAGCAACGCACAGGTACCACTCTGAGGTTTTGGGACAAAGATTGGATACAAGAGATGAACTAGGGTTTTGTGTTGGTGAAGATGTTGATGGAGATTGACCCCCTCCCAAGTAGAGGATCGATGGTGATGACGTTGGTGATGACTTCCCCCTCTCGGAGGGATGTTTCCCCGGCAGAACAGCTCCGCCAGAGCCCTAGATTGGTTCCGCCAAGGTTCCGCCTCGTGGCAGCGGAGTTTCGTCCCGAGAGCTTGCTTATGATTTTTTTTCCAGGGCGAAGACTTCATATAGCCAAAGATGGGCATCAGAGGCCTGCCAGGGGGCCCACGAGACAGGGGGACGCGCCCAGGGGGGTAGGGCGCGCCCCCACCCTCGTGGATGGTGGGTGGACCCCCTTTGGTGCTTCCTTTGCCCAATATTTTCTATATATTCTAAAAAAGACTCCCTGGAGTTTCAGGACTTTTGTAGTTGTGCAGAATAGGTCTCTAATTTTTACTCCTTTTCCAGCCCAGAATTCCAGCTGCCGGCATTCTCACTCTTCATGTAAACCTTGTAAAATAAGAGAGAATAGGCATAAGTATTGTCACATAATGTGTAATAACAGCCCATAATGCAATAAATATCGATATAAAAGCATGATGCAAAATAGACGTATCATGTAGTTGCAAGCAGGAGCACCTCTAGCAAGCCTAGCAAACAAATGAGACCGTTGCGACACATTGATATCATTGAGAGTACCCGGCATACCAAAAAAGTAATGCCAAATCCATAGATCCTCGGATGCTACGACCTCTAGCACAATTGTTGAATCACGAGACATGCCACAATACATTCCCTGTCATGCCTTCTCGCAGTTTTTCCAAGTCCAATGCATATAATCAATGCTTGCTAGCATGCCAGGCCAACATATTCTCTCACTTGATGCCATCAAATTTTTTGTGTCTTCCTCGTTGGGTGCCCAGAGATATTCAGGACCAAAGACACAAATGATCACTTTAGCAAACATACGCACTGATTCAGTTGTAGTATCTTCACCAATGTGAAGGTACTCATCGGCATAGTCAGCCGGAATGCTGTATGCAATTACCCGCATAGCTGCCAAGATTTTTTGCTACGCACTAAATCCCTTCAAGCCCCCAGCATTTCTTCTTTGAGTAAAGTACCGACAATTGGCCTCGCAAGCTTGCACTATTTTTACAAAGAGGAGTCAGCGCACTCAGTACCTTCTCCGAAAGAGGTGCGGCGGATATGTTGGATTGTCCGTGAAGTATTCTTGCATCAACATCTCGTTCCCGAGATGGCGATTTCAAGGAATGCAAAGACGGCCAACGGTCGATCCTCGCCGTCTCTTTCGGTTCTCATCTTCAGGCTCCTTCACGGCGAGGGCCATCACCAACATCTGTTGCCGATGGTTCTCAAGTAGCGTCTCAATATCCGAGTCGTACGAATCGGACAGATCCTCGAGCAAGAACCTCATGTGAGGGCTCAATTCCATCTAAATTCACAAATACGAACGCCCCATGAACCAACTATGCATAGCGCATCCCAAAGCACAAGCAGAAGTACTCACCGGCGGCTCGGGCGGTGGATCTCGGGGCGACTCGACTCGGCAGATCCAGGGATCCAGTGAAGCGGCTAGGTGGAACAGGGTGAGGGGCGCCCCCATGGTGTGATTTCGTCCGCAGATTTGGCCAGAATCGCCTATGGTGGATGGGCGGAACCAATGGTGGGCGGCTGCGGAAGGGGGTAGGGAACGGACGCGGGCTGAAATGTCCCTCCCTCCAACCACTTTTCTGGGATACGGGGCACCATTGGGTCGAGGGGGAAACCTGCACTTTTGCGGGTTGGAGATGGGATTTTACCGCGCCCGTCAAAAAATTTTACGGGTCCGACGCGTTTACAGTGTCTGATCGGGCAACATTTTTCGCGTGGACCCATATTTTGGAGGTTATTTTATGGGCCGGGGCATTATACGTGATCTGCTAGAGATGCTCTCAGAAGTGGTAATCCTTGTGATTCAGGAGATTTGCTAGCATGTGGTAGTGCTGAACTGATGACCGTTCAGTTCCTATTGTCATCTGTGGGTTGCAAATACTTTTGTTGTTGGGCTGTTTCGTGGCATCCTTTTTGTTTGATTTAGGCCTCCTTGATTTGTAGGAATTTTGTAGGTATTCTATGGGATAGAGTTTTCAAAGGAAAAGTTCCTTTCGAGACCTTTGGTTTGTAGGAACGAAGGAATCAACCCTTCATATTTCAATGAAAAATAAATATTAGTCTAGACTCAATGAAAAAATTTCTATGAAATGTCATCTCAATTCCTATGATCCTTTATTTCTATGATATTTCTATCCTATGAACCAAAGGATGCCTAAAGGGTGGATAATGTGAACTTTCGTTAGAGCATCTATAGTCGGACTTGGCAAATCCGACCCCTCAAACGCCCGCGGACGTGCCCGGGCGTGTCCGTGGACAGTGGCCGGTCACGCCTCAAATATTTGATTCTACAACCAGACACCTCAAATTAGAAACCCCAAATCCATATTATTGAATGCAATGTGAAACCTAATCTAAGCAAAGCTCGCTTGGTTCCGCCGTGCGCATGTCCGGCGGCTGGCTGTGCTCCCTAGAGTATTGGTCCAGTCACCGGCAAGGTAGAGTAGAGCATGGGACACGATCCGTCTCACAGAACTAAGGCGCTGCCGTCTCCAATGCACATACTCTTCCTCGTTGGAGCCCGAAACCTGAACGGCACTGGTGGATGTCAGATCGAGATGGATCTGTCCTGGGACGAGCCGACGACATCCACCACGATGTGGTTGCGACGCCCAGACTACTGCACCATACGGATCACCGGAGAATGCGACTCTGCCTCACCGACGTCCACTGCCACGAGGGCTACCGCTACCTCCTGCACCCGGTCTCCATCACCAAGACGCTCGTCGATGGCGGCACCGGCCTCAGTGTGCTCTCCGTCGAGGCCTTCAGCCTCTTTCACGTACCATTCGAGTGGCTTCGCCCCAGAAAGCCCTTCTCGGGAGTTGGCGGAGGCCCCGCCCGCTCCCTGGGGCAGATCCGCCTCCCCGTGACCTGATACGTCCATTTTTCATCATGCTTTTATATTGATATTTATTGCATTATGGGCTGTTATTTCACATTATGTCACAATACTTATGGCTATTCTCTCTTATTTTACAAGGTTTACATAAGGAGGGAGAATGTTGGCAGCTGGAATTCTGGGGCTGGAAAAGGAGCAAATATTAGAAACCTATTCTGCACAACTCCAAAAGTCATGAAACTCCACGGAATACCTTATAATAAATAATGAAAAATCCTCGCCAAAGATGAAGACCAGGGGGCCCACACCCTTCCCCCTGGTGGCTCTCCGATGACCATCTTCTGCTATATGAAGTCTTTCGTCAAGAAAAAAAAAGAAGCAACCTTTCGGGACGAAACTCCGCCGCCACGAGGCGGGACCTTGGCGGAACCAATCTAGGGCTCTGACAGAGTTATTCTGCCGGGGAAACTTCCCTCCCGGAGGGGGAAATCATCGCCATCATCATCACCAACGCTCCTCTCATCGGGAGAGGGCAATCTCCATCAACATCTTCATCAGCACCATCTCATCTCAAAACCCTAGTTCATCTCTTGTATCCAATTCTTGTCTCCAAGTCCGGGATTGGTGCTAGTAGGTTGCTAGTAGTATTAATTACTCCTTGTAGTTGATGCTAGTTGGTTTAATTGGTGGAAGATCATATGTTCAGATCCTTTATGCATATTATTACCCCTCTGATTATGAACATGAATATGTTTTGTGAGTAGTTACGTTTGTTCCTGAGGACAAGGGAGAAGTCTTGCTATTAGTAGTCATGTGAATTGGGTATTCGTTCGATAATTTGATGAGATGTATGTTGTCTAGCCTTTAGTGGTGTTATGTGAACGTCGACTACATAACACTTCACCATTATTTGGGCCTAGAGGAAGGCATTGGGAAGTAATAAGTAGATGATGGGTTGCTAGAGTGACAGAAGCTTAAACCCTAGTTTATGTGTTGCTTCGTAAGGGGCTGATTTGGATCCATATGTTTCATGCTATGGTTAGGTTTACCTTAATACTTTTGTTGTAGTTGCGGATGCTTGCAATAGAGGTTAATCATAAGTGGGATGCTTGTTCAAGTAAGAACAGCACCCAAGCACCGGTCCACCCACATGTCAAATTATCAAAGTGCCGAACATGAATCATATGAACGTGATGAAAACTAGCTTGACGATATTGCCATGTGTCCTCGGGAGCGCTTTTCCTTATATAAGAGTTTGTCCAGGCTTTTCCTTTGCTACAAAAAGGATTGGGCCACCTTGCTGCACCTTATTTACTTTTGTTACTTGTTGCTCGTTATAAATTATCTTATAACAAAACTATCTGTTACCACTTATTTCAGTACTTGCAGAGAATACCTTGCTGAAAACCGCTTATCATTTCCTTCTACTCCTCATTGGGTTCGACACTCTTACTTATCGAAAGGACTACGATAGATCCCCTATACTTGTGGGCCATCAAGACTCTTTTCTAGCTCCATTGCCGGGGATTGAAGCGCCTTTGGTAGGTGGAATTTGGTAAGGAAAAATTTATATAGTGTGCTGAAATTTACTGTCACTTGTTGCTATGGAAAGTAATCCTCTGAGGGGCTTGTTCAGGGTATCTTCACCCTGACCAGTAGAGCAAAGAGTTGCTCCTCAACCTACTGAACCTATTGAAAATGAAATTCCTTATGAGTATCCTTCGGGTATGATAGAAAAACTGCTAGCTAATCCTTTTTACAAGAGATGGAACAAAGCATCCTAATGAATACCTAATATATGTGGATGAAGTTTGTGGATTATTTAAGCTTGCAGGTATACCCGATGATGTTGCTAAGAAGAAGGTATTCCCTTTATCTTTGAAGGGAGACGCATTGACATGGTATAGGCTATGTGATGATACGAGATCATGGAACTATAGAAGATTGAAATTGGAATTTCATCAAAAGTATTACCCTATGCATCTTGTTCATCGTGACCGCAATTATATATATAATTGTTGGCCTCGCGAAGGAGAAAGCATTGCTCAAGCTTGGGGAAGGCTTAAATCAATGTTATATTCATGCCCCAATCATGATCTCCCAAGAGAAACAATTCTTCAAAAAAATTATGCTCAACTTTTTGAAAATAATCGCACCATGCTTGATACTTCTTGTGTTAGCTCTTTTATGATGAAGACTATTGGATTTAGATAGGATTTATTGGATACAATTAAACGCAACTCTGAAGATTGGGATCTCGACGAAGGTCGGGAGTCAGTATGACACCTAAGTTTGATTGTGTTAAATCTTTTATGGATACCGATATTTTCCGTAAGTTTAGCACTAAATATGGACTTGATTCTGAGATAGTAGCTTATTTCTGTGAATCTTTTGCTACTTATGTTGATCTCCCCAAGGAGAAGTGGTTTAAATATCATCCTCCCATAGAAGTAAAAGTAGTTGCACCTATTAAAGTTGAAGAAAAGACTGTCACTTATAATGATCCTATTTTTCCTACTTGTTATGTTGAGAAACCATCTTTCCCTGTTAGGATAAAGGATCATGCTAAAGCTTCAACTGTGGTTCGTAAAAGCAATATTAAAACATATACACCTCCTGAGCAAGTTAAAGTTGAACCTAATATTGCTATTGTTAAAGATCTCTTGTCTGATAATATAGATGGGCATGTTATTTACTTCTGTAATTAAACTGCTAGAATTGCTAAACCCCGTGATATAGATAAACCTAGACCTGTGGTAGGCATGCCTGTTATTTCTATTAAAATAGGAGATCATTGTTATCATGGCTTATGTGATATGGGTGCTAGTGCTAGTGCAATACCTATTGACTTATACAAAGAAATTATGCATGACATTGCACCTGTTGAGTTAGAAGAAATTGATGTCACTATTAAACTTGCTAATAGAGATACTATTTCACCAATGGGAATTGTTAGAGATGTTGAAGTCGTGTGTGGGAAAACTAAATATCATGCTGATTTTCTTGTTCTGGGTTCCCCACAAGATAGCTTTTGTCCCATTATATTTGGTAGACCCTTCTTGAATACTGTTAATGCTACCATAGATTGCACAAGGGATGTTGTTATTGTCGGCTTAGATGATATGACTCATGAGTTTAATTTTTCTAAATTTAGTAAACAACACCGTGAAGAAGAATTGCCTAGTAAGGATGAAATTATTGGTCTTGCTTCTATTGCTGTACCTCCTAGTGATCCTTTAGAACAATATTTTCTAGACCATGAGAATGATATGTTTATGAATGAAAGAAGGGAAATAGATGAAGTATTCTTTAAACAAGAACCTATTCTGAAACACAATTTGCCTATTGAAATCCTAGGGGACCCCCTCCACCTAAGGGTGATCTCGTGTTTGAGCTTAAACCGTTGCCTCATAATCTTAAATATGCTTATCTTGATGAAAAGAAGATATATCCTGTTATTATTAGTGCTAACCTTTCAGAGCATGAAGAAGAATGATTATTGAAAACTCTGAAGAAGCACCGTGCTGCTATTGGATATACTCTTGATGACCTTAAGGGCATTAGTCCCACTCTATGTCAACATAAAATAAATTTGGAAGCAGATGCCAAACCAGTTCGTGATCCTCAATGACGTCTAAATCCTAAAATGAAAGAAGTGGTAAGAAAATAAATACTAAAGCTTCTGGAGGCAGGTATAATTTGTCCCGTTGCTGATAGTCAGTGGGTAAGTCCTGTTCATTGTGTCCCTAAAAAGGGAGGTATTACTGTTGTTCCTAATGATAAAGATGAATTGATTCCACAAAGAATTATTGTAGGTTATAGGATGGTAATTGATTTCCGCAAATTAAATAAGGCTACTAAGAAAGATCATTACCCCTTACCTTTTATCGATCAAATGCTAGAAAGATTATGCAAACATACACATTACTGCTTTCTAGTTGGTTATTCTGGTTTCTCTCAAATACCTGTGTCGGTGAAAGATCAATCAAAGACTACTTTTAAATGCCCTTTTGGTACTTTTGCTTATAGACGTATGCCTTTTGGTTTATGTAATGCACCTGCTACCTTTCAAAGATGCATGATGGCTATATTCTCTGACTTTTGTGAAAAGATTTGTGAGGTTTTCATGGACGACTTTTCCGTCTATGGATCTTCTTTTGATGATTGCTTGAGCAATCTTGATCGAGTTTTGCAGAGATGTGAAGAAACTAATCTTGTCTTGAATTGGGAAAAGTGCCACTTTATGGTTAATGAAGGTATTGTCTTGGGGCATAAAGTTTCTGAAAGAGGCATTGAAGTTGATAAACCCAAGGTTGATGCTATTGAAAAGATGCCATGTCCCAAGGACATCAAAGGTATAAGAAGTTCCCTTGGTCACACTAGATTTTATAGGAGGTTCATTAAGGACTTCTGAAAAATTTCTCGGCCTCTGACTAATTTATCACAAAAATATATACCATTTGTCTTTGATGATGATTGTGTAGAAGCATTTGCAATACTTAAGAAAGCATTAGTCTCTGCACCTATTGTTCAGCCACCTGATTGGGATTTACCCTTTGAAATTATGTGTGATGCTAGTGATTATGCCGTAGGTGCTGTTCTAGGGCAAAGCGTTGATAAGAAATTAAATGTTATCCATTATGCTAGTAAGACTCTAGACAATGCTCAAAGAAATTATGCTACTACTGAAAAAGAACTTTTAGAAGTTGTATTTTCTTGTGATAAGTTCAGACCTTATATTGTTGATTCTAAAGTAACTATCCACACTGATCATGCTGCTATTAAATATCTTATGGAGAAGAAAGATGCTAAACCTAGACTTATTAGATGGGTTCTCTTGCTACAAGAATTTGATTTGCATATTGTTGATAGAAAAGGAGCTGAGAACTCCGTTGCAGACAACTTATCTAGGTCAGAGAATGTTCTTGATGACCCACTACCTATTGATGATAGCTTCCCTGATGAACAATTAAATGTCATAAGTACTTCTCGTAGTACCCCTTGGTATGCTGATTATGCTAATTACATAGTTGCTAAATTTATACCACCTAGCTTCACATACCAACAAAAGAAAAAGTTCTTCTATGATTTGAGACATTACTTTTGGGATGACCCACAACTTTATAAAGAAGGAGTAGATGGTGTTATTAGACATTGTGTACCTGAGCATGAACAAGAACATATCCTACGCAAGTGCCACCCCGAAACTTATGGAGGACACCACGCGAGAGATAGAACTAGACATAAGGTATTGCAATCCGGTTTTTATTGGCCTACTCTCTTCAAGGATGCCCGTAAGTTTGTCCTATCTTGTGATGAATGTCAAAGAATTGGTAATATTAGTAGACGTCAAGAAATGCCTATGAATTATTCACTTGTTATTGAACCATTTGATGTTTGGGGCTTTGATTATATGGGACCTTTTCCTGCCTCTAATGGATACACATATTTTAGTTGCTATTGATTACGTTACTAAGTGGGTAGAAGCTATTCCAACTAGTAGTGCTGATCATAACACTGCTATTAAAATGCTTAAAGAAGTTATTTTTCAGAGGTTTGGAGTCCCTAGATATTTAATGACTGATGGTTGTTCACATTTTATTCATGGTGCTTTCCATAAAATGCTTGCTAAATATGACGTCAATCATAGAATTGCATCTCCATATCACCCACAGTCTAGTGGTCAAGTAGAATTGAGTAATAGATAACTCAAATTAATTTTGCAAAAGACTGTCAATAGGTCTAGAAAGAATTGGTCCAAGAAACTTGATGATGCATTATGGGCCTATAGAACTGCATATAAAAATCCTATGGGTATGTCTCCGTATAAAATGGTATATGGAAAAGCATGTCACTTACCTCTCGAACTAGAGCATAAGGCATATTGGGCTATTAAAGAGCTCAATTATGATTTTAAACTTGCCAGTGAAAATAGGTTATTTGATATTAGCTCACTTGATGAATGGAGAACCCAAGCTTATGAAAATGCCAAGTTGTTTAAAGAAAAGGTTAAAAGATGGCATGAAAAAAGGAAACAAAAGTGTGAGTTTAATGTAGGTGATTATGTACTGTTATACAACTCTCGTTTAAGATTTTTTTGCAGGAAAACTTCTCTCTAAAGGGGAAGGCCCCTATGTTATCGAGGAGGTCTATTGTTCTGGTGCCATAAAAATCAACAACTTCGAAGGCACAAATCCGAAGGTGGTAAACGGACAGAGAATTAAACATTATATCTCAGGTAATCCCATAAATATTGAAACCAATATTATTGAAACCGTAACCCCAGAGGAATACATAAGGGACACTTTCCAGAACGTTTCACACTCCGAAAAGGAATAGGTATGTGGTACGGTAAGTAAACCGACTCCAAAACAATTTTTAAGGAAATATTTCTCTGTTTTGGAATATTTAGAAAAATAGAAAATTAAGTAGCAGTCCGGGAAGGACACGAGGGCCCCACGAGGGTGGAGGGCATGCTCCCTACCTCGTGAGCACCTCGTGTGCCTTCCGGACTCTGTTTTCTTGCATGATACGTATTTTGGTTGGTAAAAATTCACTATATATTCCCCCGAAGGTTTTGACTCCCGTATCACGCAAATATCCTCTGTTCTTGTTTTGGTTTGTTCTCTGTCAGGGTTGTCAAGGCCAGGCATCATGTCGTTCACCTCCTCCAACAACGGTGACAAAGATGTCTGGCTAATGAAGATAGAGCTAAAGACGGAAGAACCCATGGAGATCAACAAGGATGAAGGGATCAAGAAGGCCACGAAGAACCAAGCTCCGGCAACAGAAGACATCCTTCAACTTGATCACAACCTTCTTACCCCAACTGAGATTGAAGCTTTCGAGATGATTGAGTTAACTCGTATTCAAAACAAGTATCTCACAATTGAAAATATTTTGTTGAAGGAGCATATATTTGCACTCAAGGGCATTATTCGCATGCTAGAGGACCTCTTACGCTCGATGCGCGACTATCCATCACCTCCTTCTTCACCAACCAAGGAGATATAATCACATGGGTATGGGCACTCCCCTTGGCAACCGCCAAGCTTGGGGGAGGTGCCCCGATATCATATCACAATCACAACTCCTATCTTTACCGTTTTCCTTAGTTCGATCCTATTAGTAGTATTTTCATCTAGTAGAATAAAGTTTATGGCATGATCTAGTTTTGAGTTTTGCCTTATGATCTATCTATGTAATCGAGTCCGTGAGCTATATAATAAAGATTAGTGTTGAGTCAAGGGCTTGATTTTCTTGCTATGATCTTGGGTGAATAAAAGAAAAGAGAAAAAGAATAAGAAGAAACAAAAGTTCATATTGATCTAATTGATAGTAATGACTTCACATAGAAAGAGTGTGATGATTAAAAGTTGTTGGGAGTTGGCAGACATAGCTTTGGTCATCGTTGCAATTAATAGGAAGTAATAAGGAAAGAGAGGTTTCACATATAAATATATTATTATTGACATCTTTTATGATTGGGAGCACTCATCAAAATATGACATGCTAAAGAGTTGATGTTGGACAAGGAAGACAATGCAATGGGTTATGTTTTCTTATATTTGAGATAAAGTATGTTGTCATGGATCATCCAACATGTTGAGCTTGCCTTTCCCCCTCATGCTAGCCAAATTCTCAGCACCAAGTAGAGATACTACTTGTGCTTCCAAATACCCTTAAACCAGTTTTGCCATGAGAGTCCACCATATCTACCTATGGATTGAGTAAGATCCTTCAAGTAAGTTATCATCGGTGCAAAGCAATAAAAATTGCTCTAAATATGTATGATTAGTGTGGGAGAAATAAGCTTTATACGATCTTGTGATGTGGAAGTAATAAAAGCGACGGACTGCATAATAAAGGTTCATATCACAAGGGGCAATATAAAGTGACATTCTTTCGCATTAAGATTTTGTGCATCCAACCATAAAAGCGCATGGCAACCTCTTCTTACCTCTGCAAAGGGCCTATCTTTTATTATTATCTTCTACCTTATGCAAGTGTCATGGTGATCTTCACCTCTCCCTTTTTCATTTTATCCTTTGGCAAGCCCAGCATGTTGGAAAGAACCTGATATATATATATATATATCTAATTGGATGTAGGGGGCATGGGTTATTATTGTTGACATTACCCTCGAGGTAAAAAGGTTGTGGGGCAAAACTATAAGCCCCTATCTTTCTTTGTGTCCGATTAAAACTCCGTAACCACAAGTATTGCGCGAGTGTTAGCAATTATGAAGGACTAGATGATAGTTGAGTATGTGGACTTGCTTTTTAGCTCTGACATATACTCTTTCTGATGTTATGATAAATTGCAATTGTTTCAATGACTGAGGTTATAGTTTGTTGGTTCTCAATAAGGTTTCCGATTCATACTTTTGCATTGTGAATAGATCATCACTTGAACATAAGTAATCATATGACAATATCTATATATGTTGCTGTTATGAGAATAATCATGATGCCTTCATGTCCGTATTTTATTTTTATCGATGCCTCTACCTCTAAACATGGGGACATATTTATTGTTACCGACTTTCACTTGAGGACAAGCGAGGTCTAAGCTTGGGGGAGTTGATACGTCCATTTTGCATCATGCTTTTATATCAATATTTATTGCATTATGGGCTGTTATTTCACATTATGTCACAATACTTATGGCTATTCTCTCTCATTTTACAAGGTTTACATAAGGAGGGAGAATGCCGGCAGCTGGAATTCTGGGCTGGAAAAGGAGCAAATATTAGAGACCTATTCTGCACAACTCCAAAAGTCCTGAAACTCCACGAAATACCTTATAATAAATAATGAAAAATCCTCGCCAAAGATGAAGACCAGGGGGCCCACACCCTTTCCACGAGGGTGGGCCCCCCAGGGCGCGCCCCCTACCTCGTGGGCCCCCTGGTGGCTCTCCGATGACCATCTTCTGCTATATGAAGTCTTTCGTCGAGAAAAAAAATAAGAAGCAACCTTTCGGGACGAAACTCCGCCGCCAGGAGGCGGAACCTTGGCAGAACCAATCTAGGGCTCCGGCAGAGCTATTCTGCCAGGGAAACTTCCCTCTCGGAGGGGGAAATCATCGCCATCGTCATCACCAACGCTCCTCTCATCGGGAGAGGGCAATCTCCATCAACATCTTCATCATCACCATCTCATCTGAAAACCCTAGTTCATCTCTTATATCCAATTCTTGTCTCCAAGTCCGGGATTGGTGCTACTAGGTTGCTAGTAGTGTTAATTACTCCTTGTAGTTGATGCTAGTTGGTTTAATTGGTGGAAGATCATATGTTCAGATCCTTTATGCATATTATTACCCCTCTGATTATGAACATGAATATGCTTTGTGAGTAGTTACGTTTGTTCCTGAGGACAAGGGAGAAGTCTTGCTATTAGTATCCATGTGAATTTGGTATTCGTTCGATATTTTGATGAGATGTATGTTGTCTAGCCTCTAGTCGTGTTATGTGAATGTCGACTACATAACACTTCACCATGGCCTAGAGGAAGGCATTGGGAAGTAATAAGTAGATGATGGGTTGCTAGAGTGACAGAAGCTTAAACCCTAGTTTATGCGTTGCTTCGTAAGGGGCTGATTTGGATCCATATGTTTCATGCTATGGTTAGGTTTACCTTAATACTTTTGTTGTAGTTGCGGATGCTTGCAATAGAGGTTAATCATAAGTGGGATGCTTGTTCAAGTAAGAACAGCACCCAAGCACCGGTCCACCCACATGTCAAATTATCAAAGTACCGAACGCGAATCATATGAACGTGATGAGAACTAGCTTGACGATATTCCCATGTGTCCTCGGGAGCGCTTTTCCATATATAATAGTTTGTCCAGGCTTGTCCTTTGCTACAAAAAGGATTGGGCCACCTTGCTGCACTTTATTTATTTTTGTTACTTGTTGCTCGTTACAAATTATCTTATCACAAAACTATCTGTTACCACTTATTTCAGTACTTGCAGAGAATACCTTGCTGAAAACTGCTTATCATTTCCTTCTGCTCCTCGTTGGGTTCGACACTCTTACTTATCGAAAGGACTACGATAGATCCCCTATACTTGTGGGTCATCATGACCTTCGGCACGCGCGGCAACTACCGCACTTAGCTCATCGACTCCGAGTTCGCCCGCATTGGCCTCCCATACAACGCCATCCTCGGGTACCCAGCTTTGGCCCAGTTCATGGCAGCAGCCCATCCAGCTTACAATCTCATGAAGATGTCAGGGAGCCAGCGTGTCCTCGCCATCAAGGCGGACGCCAAGGAGGCCCTGGAGGTACTCAAGCTTGCCCTCAAGGCTGCCGCGACAGCACGACCCGCCGACGCGGATACCTCCAAGGCCAAGGGAGCTGCACCAACCAAGAAGAAGCAGTTCTTCACTCAGGACAAGGAAGAAACCAAGCAAGTGTTGGTCGAGGAGGACGAGTCCTCAGGGGCAACCTTTACCATAGGCGCCAACCTCGAGCCTGCTCAGGAGGAGGCGCTAGTGAAGTTTTTGCGTGCAAACAAGGGAGTGTTCGCCTGGGAGCCCGATCAGCTGGTAGGGGTCCCAATAGTGGTAATAGAGCGCCACCTGAAGGTGTGCCCCAACGTACTCCCTGTGAAGCAGAAGGCAAGGCGGCAGTCCATGGAGAAGCAAGCTTTCATCGTCCAAGAAACCCGCAAGTTGGAGGCTGCGGGTGTCATGCGCGAGGTTCGGTACCTCGAGTGGCTGGGGAACCCCGTCATCGTCCCCAAGAAAGGCGGGAAGGAGAGGATGTGCGTCGACTTCACCAACCTCAACAAGGCCTGCCCCCAAGATCCGTTCCTGCTTCCACGCATCGACCAGATCGTCGACTCCACCATCGAGTCCGCCTTGCTATGCTTCGTGGACGCGTTCTCAGGATATCACCAGATCAAGTTGGCGGTAGAAGATGTGGATAAGACGGCCTTCCTGACCCCGTGTGGGGTGTACTACTACACCTGCATGCCGTTCGGGCTGCGCAACACGGGCGCAACCTTCCAGCGACTCATACACATCGCCTTAGGGCGGCAGCTCGGTAGAAACGCTGAAGCCTACGTCGACGACATCGTGGTGAAGTCTCGGGAGGCGGGGACCTTGATCCAAGACCTAAAGGAGACCTTTGAAAGCCTTCATCAGGTGGACTTGTGGCTCAATCCAGAGAAATGCGTGTTTGGCGTCCCTTCCGGCAAGCTGTTGGGTTTCCTGGTGTCCCATAGGGGGATCGAGGCCAACCCAGAGAAGATCAAGGCCATTGAAGACATGAGTCCACCACAGACCCTCAAGGAAATGCAGAAGTTGGCTGGTCGGGTGACTGCGTTGGGGCGCTTCATGTCCAAGCTAGAAGAGCGCACCCTACCCTTCTTCAAGCTGATGAAAAAGAAGGGCTCGTTCGAGTGGACCCCGGAGGCCAACCAACCTTTTCAAGACCTCAAGAGATACCTGACCAGCCCCCCAGTGATGGTGGCGCCACGACCTCGCAAGCCCCTAGTGCTCTATCTTGCCGCCACCCCGTACTTAGCCAGCGCGGCTCTACTGGCGGTTCGGGAAGAACACCAAGCCAAGGGCGCATCACATCATGCCGCGCCTCCAGCAGAGATGATGCAAGACCAGAAGGGCGCCACAAGGGCCGCAGCAGTAGCGGCAGAGGATCAGGCTCAGCAGGGCGACGCCCCCATGCTCGCGAAGACTTCGGCACATGACCAAGCGTTGGGGGCTGTACCTCCTCAGGAGGCACCATAGCTTCTAGAAGACGCAAACCTCATCAGCACGCCTACCCTCGTCGAGCACCCAGTATACTTCGTCAACACGGTGTTGCGGGACACAAGAGCATGGTACCCCATGCCTCAGAAGCTCCTACTCGCGCTCCTAGTGGCCTTGTGAAAGCTGCGGCACTACTTCCAGGGCCACCCCATCAAGGTCATCTCGGCTTACCCATTGGAGAGAGTGCTCAGGAGCCCCAACTCTGCCAGAAGAGTCGCTGAATGGAACATCGAGTTGCAAGCATTCCAGCTAGAGTTCAGTACTACCAGGGTCATCAAGGGAGCCGCGCTCGCTGGTTTCATGGCAGAATGGACATACGCCCCGACGCTTGAAGAAGGTGAAGACTGGTCCCTCTCACCGGGAAGCGAGGCGCCTGATGGCTGGGTCATGTATTTCGATGGTGCCTTCGCGCGCCAGGGCGCGGGGGCTAGAGTAGTACTCATCTCGCCCACTTAGGACAAGCTCTACTACGTCGTGCAGCTCTGCTTCCAGCAGGGCGAGAAGGTTTCCAACAACATTGCAGAATACGATGGCCTCATAGCCGGCCTGAAGGCTGCGGCGGCGCTGGGGGTGAAGCGTCTCACTATCAGGGGCGACTCACAGCTCCTCGTAAACTTCTCCAACAAGGTATATGAGCCGAAGGAAGAGCACATGGAAGCATACCTCACGGAGGTGCGCAAGATGGAGAAGCAATTTCTAGGCCTGGAGTTGAAGCACGTGCCCCGTGGCACCAACAAGGAAGCAGACGACATCGCCAGAAGAGCATCCAAGCGACAGCCCCAGGAGCCTGGCATCTTTGAGGAGCGTCTCTTCAAGCCATCAGCAACGCTGCCGCTTTCAAGAACAGCTCAGCCTCGGGAGGAATTCCCGCAGCCGCCTGCCTCAGGAACCCTAGCCCATGGCCCGACCTCAAGAGCGCGCCTACTCCTGGCGCTCGAGCCCCAGGAGGGATGCTGGACCAAGGAATTCAAGGAATACCTGATGCAAGGGGCATTGCCAGAGAAGGAGGAGGACGCGGAGCGCGTGGCCCGTCAGGCCACAACATACTGCATCCAGGATGGTGAGTTATATAGGAAGCGACCAAATGACGTTACATTGTGTTGTATCTCCAGGGAACAGGGGAAAGAGCTGATAGCTAACATACACGGCGGAGACTGTGGGCACCACTCGTCGTCGCGAACCCTCGTTGGCAAGGCATTCCGAAGTGGATTCTACTGGCCTACGGCACTCAACAACGCGACCGAGCTGGTGAAGTCCTGCGAGGCCTGCCAATTCCATGCCAAGCAGATCCATCAGCCAGCTCAGGGGCTCCAGACCATCCCACTCTCATGGCCGTTCGCTGTCTGGGGGCTGGATATTCTGGGCCCATTCCCTCGGGCACCTGGGGGCTATCGATACCTCTACGTCGCCATCGACAAGTTCAGTAAGTGGCCAGAGGTTGAAGCATGTCGGCGTTCTGGGAACGGGGGTCCCCAGACTTGCCTGCCTGCGGCCCGCTGTGTGGCTAAGCCAGCAGGCCGTATGGCCCATCTTCATCAACAAGGCATCCAAGACCCTCGCGAGGGGCCAAGCCTTGCCAGGCGGATGACACAAGACCTCCTCTGGAGTGTCCTAGTCAGGCAGGCTCATGAGGAGCGGAGATATCAAGGCAAGGCGAACCTCACGAGGCTCTCGTGACGTGAGCCATGACGATCGACACCAGGTGGGTGCCAGCGCGTGCAGCGTCCTTGTTTCCTCTTTGGTGCTAAGGTGACCAGCGCAGGCGAGGAGTACCGAGGCATCAAGCAAAGGTTGCAATTTTGGTGCAACAAGATCAAGACCAGAAGGACGGCAAGACAGAGGTCATCGTGGAGCCCAAGACAACATCACCACTGGAGCCTTTGGCAGGTGAAGACCACTTTTATCAGGATGGCTTGTTCTAGTTGTCCCCCTTCAAATTAGCCCGCCGTTGTTGGCTCACTTCCCGCTCAATTTTTGGGAAGAGGACCATGGCCTCTATAAGTAGGACTAGCCACCACCATAGGCAAGGGGAACCATTTTTTAGATCATCCCCAGCCACACAAGTTAGCCAAGCACAAGAACACCTCAACCTCAGGAGGCTGTTCTTCCCCTTGTATTGTTGATCATCAGCCCAAGAGGCAATCCACCACCACCACCACACTGGAGTAGGGTATTACACAACAACGGTGGCCTGAACCAGTATAAATCTTGTGTATTTCTGTGTTGCGAGTTTGTCGAGTTCGTTCGCGAGATCTTAGCGAGCTAGGGCGTAGATCGATGGGAGGAAAAGACTTTGCGCGCACCCCAGTGTTCGAACCTTAAGGGTTTGCCGAAACCCCACATCCGACATTTGGCGTGCCCGGTAGGGGTGCGCTGTAGCTTTCCCACCATCAGTTCGTCGCTCCGTCGCCCCATCGTCTCCATGGTGGACGCTCACCGTGCGCGAGCTGAGCGTCGGGCTGCCCTCACCGCCCGCGTTGCTCATACGGCTCCCATCGGCGGGCCACCACGTTATTCTTCGTCTCCCACCGCCAACAAAGCCATCGGCCCGGTGGGGAACGAGCAGCAAGCGTCTTCGCTGCATCCTTCGGTGCGGCAGGACGGCCACACTGCCACTCCATCGCTGACCCCAGACGGTTCTTCATCTCATGCACACCGCACTCCCATGGAGGCGCGGGCCGCACTCCTCGCCGCAAACGAGCTCCTGCGCTACCGCCCAGTCGACGACCTCTACGAGGAGTGGCTCAACCGTGTCGCCAAGCTCCTCCGCGCCACAGGGAGCTCCCCGGCGCTATCCGTCTCTCTGCCTCACCCGCAGCCAGCCACGGGCGACGAGGCCCGAGGCGCGCCTCCACCACCCCAGCCCAAAGATGGCGCCTTGGCACCAAGGCGTGCGGCCCCGCGGTGCGATCCGCCACGCCCGGTGCCCGCGCGCGAAGAGAGAAGCTGCCAAGAAATCCCACGGCCGCAAGAAGCTGCACCCGCACTTCCCGCGCCGCCTCGTCAAGACCGTGCGCCGCTTGCGGCGGTGCCGCGCAGACCTCGACAAGACCAAGCTCCACCTCCAAGGCAGGCCCTAGTAACCACGGCTGGCTGCCGCGCCTTCACCCCAGAGCTACGCAGCATTGCCTGGCCAGGCAAGTTCAAGCCGGATCTGCCTCCTCGCTACGATGGCACTGCCGACCCCGTAGAGTTCCTACAGCTCTACGAGCTAAGCATCAAAGCAGCCAACGACGACGAGAAAGTCATGGTGAACTGGTTTCCCATGACTCTCAAGGATGGGGCCCGCTCCTGGCTCCTGAACCTACAGCACGGCTCGATCTCCTCCTAGGACGAGATGCGCGACCGCTTCGTCGCCAACTTCCGGGGCACTCGTGACCACCGGCCGGCCACAGGCGACCTGCGCCGCATCAAGCAACAACCAGGGGAGACCCTCCAAAAGTACATCCAGCGCTTCAACAGCACCCGCCTCAAGATCCCCAAGGTCACGGATGAGGCCATCATCTCCGCGTTCTCTGACCCTGTCCGTGACGTCAAGATGAAGGAAGAGCTCGCTATCCATGAGGAGCGCTGCACGTCTCAGGAGCTGTTTAACCTGGCGACCAAGTGCGCAAGAGCTGAGGAGGGGCACCTTTCCCTCCTTGAGCTGCCAGTCGCGGGCACAGAGGAGAAGAAAGCCAAGGCCAAGGACGTGAAGCGCAAGGAAGCGACAGTGCTAGCTGCGGAGCCGACACCAAACGGGGCAGAGATCAGCCTGAGTCATCCAAGAACAGCCGACCGTTCTGCGCCTTCCACAACCTGAACACCCACAACACTAGCGACTGCCTAGTGCTCCGAGCCCTATGCGAGGGACGCTACAGTCGACGCCCCGAGCGCAGCAACCGGGGCTATGGCCGCGGAGGAGGACGAGGAGGCAGACGCTGGGACGATCGTGGACCGTGCCAGGAATGGCGCGACAGGCCTCGTGAGGACCGCTGGCAGGACCATCCTCGTGAGGGGCCCTGGAGGGACCAGCCTCGTGAGGATCGCCCCCAAGGCAACACCGGTCTTCCTCCACTGCCGCCACCAAGAAGGAACGATGACCATCATCAGGATGAGGGGGCTGGGGGCTTTCAGGAGCCCCGTGCAATCGCCTGCATCTTGGGCGGCACCCAGGCCCCAGCCTCTCAGTGCATCTTCAAACGGTTCGCTCGCGAGGTGAACACGGTGCTCCCCAAGCTTGAGGTCGCGCGCCTGCTCAAGTGGTCCCAGTGTGCCATCACTTTCGACTCGGCAGATCAGCTCAAGTGCACGGCCACCGCCGGCGTCCTCCCGATGTTGTGTTCCCCGGTCATCAGCAATTTGCAGGTCACCAAGACCCTCATCGACGGCGGTGCAGGGCTCAACGTCCTGTCCGTCGACACTTTCGACAACCTCCAAGTGCCATATGAGCAGCTCCAGCCTACCAAACCTTTCTCAGGAGTGACTGATGGCTCCACCACACCGATAGGGCAGGTCCACCTGCCTGTCACCTTCGGCACGCGCGACAACTACCGCACCGAGCTCATCGACTTCGATGTCGCGCACATCCGCCTGCCGTACAATGCCATCCTCGGGTATCTAGCCCTGGCTAAGTTCATGGCGATCACCCACCACGGCTACAACGTCCTCAAGATGCCTGGAAGTGGCGGGGTCATCACGGTCCCATGTGAAGTAAGGGATGCGGTGTGCTCCCTCGAGCGCGCCTTCCTAGCTGCAGCAATCGACGACCCCGATAGTAGAAGTGAGGGCCCTGCGGAGGCCACCCCCAAGAAGAAGCAGCTGCGCCGCGCAGAACCTCAGGAGGATGGCGTCGCGGCAGGAGCCTCATCAGGATCAGCGTCCATCCCAGGGGCGCCTCCCTCCATCGCATCGGAAGGCGCGCCCAGTGCCCTCCTCGGGCAGGGCTCGGGGGTTCTCTTCTGGAGGGCCTCAGGCCTTGCCAACCACACGAGGGAGGCGCTTGGGCACCATTTGGAGGCGTGCTACGACACACGTTTTCCTCAGGAGAACGCAGGGCAAGGGGTGCCCACTGCTCAGGAGTTCATTACCAAGATGCAAGAGCCATGCGCGGCGACAGCCGCTCACAGGGCGCGGCTCACCACCCAGGCGAGGGTGCTGAGCTGCGTGTCTGCATCGATGTCCCAGGGCTCAACAGGGCCGCGTCTCAGGAGCACTTCTGGCCTTCGCGTGTGGGCCGTTGCGAGGGCCCGCCACATAGCTACGTTCGCAAGCCCCTCGGCTTGCCGAGCATGGCGTCGGCCTATCAGTGTGCCATGCGGCGTGACCTGGCGGCTCAACAGGCCAGGTACCGCGTCGTTCTGGAGGGAATGGAGACGGTCTTCACGGAGCCTCCCGAGGCTCAGGGCTCCGATGGCTCATGAGGAGTCCTTTCTTCGATGCACGCCTTCAGTTGCACCAACTCTGCTTCGTCTACAGAACCAGGTGACACCTTCCAAGCTCGTTAAGCTGGGAGCGCCCCTTGGGCTGCATTATTCCCAGGCCATGTGGGTCCGTCCCTATGGCATGTATCCCATTTTCTTATGTCTTTAGCTTACCTTGCTAGGGGCGCCCGTCGGGCTGCATCATCCCCAAGCCGCTCGGGCTGGACCCAGTGGCATGTATCTTCCTGCATTTACCCAAGCTGATTTTCCTTCCCTATTTAACCTGCCTACGGTTATCACCTGCTCGATCATCGCCTCCCATGGGGCCTCAGGCACGGTGCTGGTGCATGGGTCCGTCCCTGCCACGTCGACAAATCTGAGCGGTCGAGCTCTGGCTCGCGGCACGCCCCGCACGCGTCACCTCAACAGGCCCTCAGTGCCTTCACTTCATCCAGACCAACCAGCGGCAGGCTCACAGCTGTAACGGCAAACCATGTTCTTCTTCTGCCTGTTCACAGGGACCCCGTGGGGAGGATAGCAGGTGGCACCGCGAGTTTCATTTTCTCTCGTGCAATTCGCTTGCGCGTTAAAAGCGGTGCTCCTGAGCATCGCGACTTAGGAGCTCTTACTGGCTCTCCAGCCCTCACCCCCTGGCCTTGACCACGGCATCGTGACCTGGCATACAAGCGGTGGCTGAGCTTGCTCGAGGGCCGGGACCTGAGGACGCAGATCACTAAGGAGAGCATGGGAGGAGGGAAACTTGTATGGGCCAGCCTGGCTATGCCGCACAAGTTGGCGCGCAGCCCCAGCGCAACGTCAAGAATCTTCACGAAGTTCACAAGATAAGTCTCGCCCTCGGATCGGCTAAATGCCCGGGCCTTATGGACACTCACGCCTTGCAGCAATCCCGTTGCGCGCACGTCAACTCCCTTTCTTCCCTTACCATGGCCGCTTGAGCGCTAAGGGGGACCTCCTGAGCATCGCGCCTCAGGGGCTCTTACTAGACCTCGGGCCGCACACCTCCTGGCCTTGACCACGGCACGCGACCTGGCATACCAGCGACGACTGCAGCCTGCCTGGGGACCGGGACCTGTCGGCTTAGAGCAACAAGCTATCGCAAGGAAAGAAAGGGGGACCGAGCCTTAACGGGACGCACGTTCATCAAATCTTCATAACAGGGAAGATAAGCACAAAAGACATTACAGACCCTTACATGCCTCCACGGGGCGCTTCATGATTCTTCATAGGAAACAAAAGCTAAAACTAAGGAGGATCCTATCAACACACCCCCCGTTGTAGATGCCATCATCAACAGTGGGCCACGGGAGGCCGGCGCCAACCCCATCCAGATCAGCGGCGGCGACGGCCGGACACGGCAACACTGCTCCGAGCGCGGCGAGAGCACGGAGGCATGTAGCTGTCGTCACTCGTCTCCGGAGTCTTGTAGAGCTCAGGAGAGCTGCTGGACTCCCAAGGGCTGTTGTTGCTGGAGTGGTCGCGAGCGGAGCGCGCATCAGCCTCGCGCTCCTCTCCGGAGCAGCACTCCAGGCGGCGACCCTCAGTGTCGAAGACCTTGAAGAAGAGCGTGGAGACGCCGTCGTACTCAAGATGGATCGCGAGGGCACCCCTCGCGCGACAGACCCGCGCGATCTCACCCCGCCACGAGTCATGAAGATCTTGCCGGTGGGGACCGCTTCGATCTCTGCTCCAGTCGCCGGAGTGCCGCAGTCGGCATGCTGCAACCATAGCTCGAGAGGCCCCCTCGGCGGCATCATGTCAGAGAAGAACCGCGGGAAGCGGATCCAAGAACTTGGGGGCATCGACGCCCACAGCACCAGCTCGCGCGAGGAGTCCGCGGCGTGGATTCCGGGGGCAACGGCGCGCGTCGCCGTGGCACGACGACCCCGGGCGCGGCACGGACGACGCTTGTCGGAGTAATGGGCCAAGGGTAGGCTAACCCAAGGCCCAAAACCTTTCAAGACATTGGGGCTGACTGCGCCCCTCAAGACAACAGATGAAGAGCCGCCTTCTGGAGGACGGCTGAAGGAACAGTCGGCTGCCCGCATGCGTCCGAGTCCTAGAGGCGAGGTCAACACCGGCCGACTCCCGCCTGGCGGCTTCCAGAGAAGCCGGCCACGGGGAGTCGGCCCACGGCACCAACAAAGCCCATGCCCTCATCAGGGGGGATGGGATAGGGAGTGGCAATAGTGAAGCCCACTCCCTCCCCTTTTCCAGGAGATGGCTAGGCCACAATGCGTTGTACCCACGGAGATCTCCGTCTGGCGCGGCACTGTTGCCATGCCATCCCTGACATCAGCAACAGTGGGCGGAGTCCTGTGCCCACGACGGCCTGTTAGTACGGTCCATGGATGACGGGCCCTACCAGTCAGCGAGAGTCCGGAAGACGGCAAGAGCGCCACCAGTCGGACCCGCGGGGAGCCGGCCCCAGGAAGTCGGCCTGCCCCTCCTGCGGGTTCCCCGCGCCATTAACCAGACAAGACGGGGAGTGGCTACAGTGATCACCCGCCAGGCGGCGGGGCTGTAGCCACGACCCCATGACCAAGCCCACATCATTAGAGGCACGACTACAGTAATCAGCAGCCGGCAAGACCCGCAAGCGGCGGGTACGGCTTGTCGGCTCCATACCAGACCGGTCGGCAGGGCCCACCAGTCGGCGGGCCCCAGCAGTCGGCGGAAGGGCCGACAGGCAAAGAGACTGACGGCTGGGCCCTGCGCCCAGACAATTTACCATTGTACCCCTGGGGGTAGGCCCTGTATAAACCCCCCAGGGCACCCATGCAAAGGGTTCCGATCCATTAGAACTAGACCAGATCCTAGAGGGGGGAGAGAGCTGGCCCTGCCTTCTCCTACCTTCAGCATACAACTCGAGGAGCACCCTTGTATTCGCTTCGCCTTAGTGATCATGCGGAGACCCGCAGAGCAGGACTAGGGGTGTTATCTCCTAGGAGAGCCCCGAACCTGGGTAAAGTACTTCGGCATTCGTGTCTACGCCTCATCCCGTTTCCAAGCACCGGCGACGTTCTACTCGCCCCCACCATGATAAGCCATCCGTTGGCATATGTCGCACCCAACCCCCGACAATGCTGCTCGTCGCTCCGCCTTCCTGAGTCCTCGGCTTGGGCATACAGGGGTAGCGGATACCATGGGGGAGGCCGCTCGCACCAAGGCCTCGTCACCACCTGCATCGCTGCTTCTTCATGGCGGTAGATCAACCTCTTCTTCGGCGGAAGTTGCTCCGGGACATCTCAGGGGGCCTTCCCCTTTTCTTCGGTGGAGAACCTTCTGATAGGCGCCATAAGTGCTAGCAATGAAGCGAGGAAGAAGAAGCTAGCAATGGAGCAAGGAGGAAGAAGCAAGCAAGCAAGGAAGAGATGGGCCACGGGGGCTCCGCCCCTCCCCATTTATAGCAAGAGAAGGCCAACCGGCACCTCCCATGATCGCATCTAATGATGGTTTTCCTTGCATGTCGCAGGGACTCATCAAGTCGTGCAGTTGCTGACGCAGCATGGGGAAGCGGAGACGCCCACGTCCAATCAACCGCCACGCATCAACCGAGGCCGCAGGCTTTTGGGGCCAATGGTGCTCCGTGCTTGACCCTTGGCTTCACCGCGAAGCCAAGCCCGAGCGCACCTTGGGCCCGAGGGCTACTGTCAGTGTTCTAGGAATGGGGGTCCCCAGACTTTCCTGCCTGAGGCCCGCTGCATGGCTAAGGCAGGAGGCCGTATGGCCCATCTTCATCAACAAGGCATCCAAGACCCTCGCGAGGGGCCAAGCCTCGCGAGGCGGACGACACAAGACCTCCTCTGGAGTGGCCTAGTCAGGCAGGCTCACGAGGAGCGGAGATATCAAGGCGAGGCGAACCTCACGAGGCTCTCGTGACATGAGACATGACGATCGACACCAGGCGGGCGCCAGCGCGCGCAGCGTCCTTGTTTCCTCCTTGGTGCTAAGGAGACCAGCGCAGGCGAGGAGTACCGAGGCATCATGCAAAGGTTGCCATTTTTGTGCAACAAGACCAAGACCAGAAGGACGGCAAGACAAAGGTCATCGTGGAGCCCAAGACAGCGTCACCACCAGAGCCTTTGGCAGGCGAAGACCACTTTTGTCAGGATGGCTTGTACTAGCTGTCCCCCTTCAAATTAGCCCGCCGTTGTTGGCTCCCTTCTCGCTCTATTTTTGGAAAGAGGACCAGGGCCTCTATAAGTAGGACTAGCCACCACCATAGTCAAGGGGAACCATTTTTTAGATCATCCCCAGCCACACAAGTTAGCCAAGCACAAGAACACCTCAACCTCAGGAGGCTGTTCTTCCCCTTGTATTGTTCATCATCAGCCCAAGAGGCAATCCACCACCACCACACTGGAGTAGGGTATTACACCACAACAGTGGCCCGAACCAGTATAAATCTTGTGTCTTTCTATGTTGCGAGTTCGTTGAGTTCGTCCTCGAGATCTTAGCGAGTTAGGGCGTAGATCGACGGGAGGAAAAGACTTCGCAAGCATCCCAGTGTTCGAACCTTAAGGGTTTGCCGGAACCCCACATCCGACAAAGCCGTTCGTGCCATCCCAGCTGGCTCTGTAGTCAAATTCACCAAGGCCTCATGAGCAGTTTTGGGGTCCCCAACCGCATCATCACAGATAACGGCTCACAGTTCACTACTAATCTCTTCAAGTCATATTGTGCTAACCTTGGAACGCAGATCTGCTACGTCTTAGTAGCACACCCTAGGAGCAATGGCCAGGCCGAACGCACCAACGCGGAGGTCCTAAAGGGCCTCAAGACCAGGACCTTCTAGAAGAAGCTCGAAGTCTGCGACAGGGGCTGGCACGACGAGCTCTAGTCTGTGCCGTGGTCGATCCGCACCGCCGCCACCAAGCCAACGGGCGAAACCCCGTTCTTCCTCGTCTATGGAGCAGAAGCAGTCCTCCATCACGAGGTCGAGCATCGCTCCGCACGGGTCCTGTCATTTGATGAGACGCAGCAGGACGCCATGTGGGGGATGGACCTCGTTCGGGGGGAGGAACGACGCCGCGAAGCTGCACTACGGGCGGCAAGATACCAGCAGGCGCTGCGGCGGTACCACTGCCGCAACGTCCGCTCTAGGACTCTTGAGGTGGGTGACCTCATCCTGAGGTGGGTGCTCTCCAGGGAGGGGCTACACAAGCTCTCACCCATGTGGGAGGGCCCGTTCAAGGTCGTCCACATCTCCAAGCCTGGCACCGCACGCCTGGAGACATAGGACGGGGTACCCGTCCAGAACGCCTGGAACATCCAACACCTCCGGAAGTTCTACCCATGAAGAAAGGCCTAGTGCCTGTGAAGAAGGCCCGATGCCTGTGAAGAAAGGCCTAGTGCCTGTGAAGCAAGGCCCCGTGCCTGTGAAAAATCACCGCCCGTGACACTCTCACGTAATAATGAGTGGGGCTCTTATCGGTGTCAAAGTTGGCGGATCTCGGGTGGGGGGTCCCGAACTGTGCGTCTAAGGCGGATGGTAATAGGAGGCGGGGGACACAATGTTTACCCAGGTTTGGGCTCTCTCGATGGAGGTAATACCCTACTTCCTGCTTGATAGATCTTGATGATATGAGTATCACAAGAGTTGATCTACCACGAGATCGTAGAGACTAAACCCTAGAAGCTAGCCTATGATTATGATTGTTGTTGTCCTACGGACTAAACCCTACGGTTTATATAGACACCGGAGGGGGCTAGGGTTACACAGAGTCGGTTACAAGGGAGGAGATCTACATATCCGAATTGCCAAGCTTGCCTTCCACGCAAAGGAGAGTCCCGCCCGGACACGGGACGAAGTCTTCAATCTTGTATCTTCATAGTCCAACAGTCCGGCCAGAGCATATAGTCCGGCTGTCTGAGGACCCCCTTATCCAGGACTCCCTTAGTAGCCCCTGAACCAGGCTTCAATGACGATGAGTCCGGTGCGCGAATTGTCTTCGGCATTGCAAGGCGGTTTCTCCTCCAAATCCTGAGTACGAGTAGTGTCCAACTTCCCATAAATGTCGCACTCCTCGACTTCTACGCTTTAATAATGGCCATCTTCCATATGTCGAGCGAATGTGAGAAGTCGGGGCATTTTTACATTTGCCACCCTAACCCTGTGAGCAAATCGCCTAATTAAAGAGTCGAGGATCCTCAGATCAGATCACACCATCCTCCCACAACGAGTATCCATCGGAGCGCGCCCAAAAAAGCCCATCCTATCATGGCCGGCCATCGCAGCTCCTCCTCTCGCTCCCATAGTGCTAAGCCAGGCAATTGTGAGAAGTGTTCCCTCCCTCACAGTCAATTGTGAGAAGTGTTCCCTCCCTCACAGTCAATTAGTAGAGTTATAGACCCAGGGGTTTCTCCCTCCTGCGTATATGGTCCCCGTCCGAGCCAGACTAGCCACTTATAACGGCGGGGAACAAGCGGGGAGCTTCCTCAATCCGTCCATGGGGGAGCGGATATGCCTTGTCCCTTACTTATTGAGGGGACTCGGATTTACAATACATCCGTTCCTCCGTGGGCTCCTGGAGTTCTACGGCCTCCAGCTGCATAACTTTACTCCCGCCTCCATATTACACATCGCCGGCTACGTCATATTTTGCGAGCTGTTTCTGGGCTGCGAAGCTCATTTCGAGCTATGGAAAAGGCTATTCTGCCTCGTACCCCGTATACAGAAGGAGTCAATATATCAAGTGGGCGGAGCCGAAATTTGGCGCATCGCCGGGACCAGATACTTGTCCGGTACCCCGAAGAAGACATCCGAAGACTGGCCTTCGGAGTGGTTTTATATGGAGGACATCGCCCTTCCGGACCCTATTCGGATGGGCCTTCCTGAGTTCAATAATGCCCCATTGAAGATACGCCGCAGCTGGCATCCTCGGAGCACCAAGGAGGAAGATAAAAGAGAGGTCCTTTACCTGATGGGCAGGATAGAAACGCTGGCCAAATCAAGACTGACAATAATCGAGGTTATGTCAATATGTATAATGCGGGGGGTGCAGCCACTTCAGTATCGGGGGAAACCCATGTGGCACTTCAATGGAGAAGACGATGCCACCCGCTGTGGCCGTAAAGGTCCAGACTCCGCCGCCGCTCTAGCAAAAGTACTGTCTGATTTATACAAAGGAGAGGCAGAGGAATTCATCCGTATTAAGCCACGGGATGGATTCTCCATGTACAACCCCCCAAACTGGGTGAGCTGCTACCTTTCACTCCAGATCTTCCCGTATTCTTCATTATAAGTATTTACCTTGTTATTTCATAGCAGGAACTACAAAAAGCTGTGAGGGAGGTCCATAACCCGTCTCCATAGCCAGAGGACCCTGATCGGGCCCTCGACCCTGGACTCGAAGAAGATCCGGACATATTCGTGGAACTCATCGACAAGACGTTCTATCAGTTGAGCTGCGATGGTGCCTTGGTGGCTATCATAGCCGATTATCCGGGCCTGCTCCCTGCATCGCATGTAAGTAAAACCGGAGTCCCAACTTCCGAGAAGGATCCCTTTTTTGCACTTCACCCATCACACACATATGGTGTCCTACAGGGAAGGCCCTCGGGACGCCACGCCGAACCTGCAGTGACTCTCCAGCAAGGGGCACCAAAACCGGATAGGCTTAAAATGAGGGTGGTCAGGACTGAGACGCCATCGCAGAGGTATAAAAAAACATTGCTCCATGGTTTGTCGTCTTTAAAATATAACAACGTCCATGGTTCCTGGCAGAAAAAACACTCGCCGGACCGTGCCCGGAGAGCCTGCCGGCCATGCCTCCACCAGCCGGACTCCAAAGCCGGACTTAGGGGCAGATGCCGACGTGGGGACAACACCGGATGTTCCTCCTACAGAGGATGCGGATAGGCTGTCCGCTATGAGTTCCAAAGTGGAGAGTGCTGTCAGCATTCTGGGAACGGGGGTCCCCAGACTTGCCTGCCTGCGGCCTGCGACGTGGCACAAAGGGGGGCCCAGCACGGCTCATCGTCATCAACACAGACCCAAGACCCTCGCGAGGGGCCAAGCCTCGCGGGGCGGACGACACGGAGTTTCCTCAGGCACGGCCTCATCAGGCTAGCTCGCGAGGAGGCGGAGAGATCAAGGCGGGGTACCTCACGAGGTGCCCGTGACGCAAGCCATGACGACCAAAGGCGCCAGGTGGGCGCCAGCCGCGTAGTGTCCTCCTTTCCTCTTTGGTGCAAAGGGAGCAAGCGCAGGCGAGAGCATCAAGCAAAGGCACCCGTTTCGGTGCAACGAGACCAAGACCAGTCCAACGGCAGGGAGGAAGTCATTGTGGAGCCCAAGCCAGCGTCACCACTAGAGTCTTTGGCAGGCGAGGACCAGCTTTAGTCAGGATAAGTGTACCAGATGTTCCCCTTCAAAATGGCCAATTGTTGGCGCCCTTCCCGCTCAATATTTGGGAAGAGGCCCAGGGCCTTTGCCTATAAATAGGACCAGCCACCCACAGGGTAGAGGGGTTCGATCGATCGGTTGGAGATCGAAATCAGAGAGAGAATCGAGAAGAGAGAGAGAGAAGGGTGACTGAACTCCTCCTAGCAGTTCATCCCCCCCAGTCAAGAACAGACCCTCGCGAGGCTGTTCTTCCTTGTATTATTCATCATCATCAGCCCAAGAGGCAATCCACCACACCACACACTAGAGTAGGGTATTACACCACAACGGTGGCCCGAACCAGTATAAACCCTGTGTCTCTTGTGCTGTTCTTTCCATAGCTTAGACCTTAGCGAGGCGGAGGGGTGCAGGTAGGTAGGAGGCGAAATCTCCGCGCGCACCCCAGTGTTCGAACCTCAAGGGTCTGCCGGAACCCGAAATCCGACATTTGGCACGCCAGGTAGGGGTGCGCCGGAATTCGTCTTCCACCACCCCGTTCTCCTCCGACCATCACGCCCATGTCTGACGCTCGTCGGGCCCGCGCCGAGCGCCGGGCTGCTCTCGCTTCCCGCGTCGCCCAGACGGCTCCTATCAGTGGGCGTCCTCGCCGTTCCCCGTCACCTGCCGTCAATGCCGCCACCGGCCCGGCGGGGGACGAGTAGCCGGCATCGTCTCAGCATCCGTCCATGCGGCAAGACGGCCGCACCGCTACTTCCTCGCTCACCGAGCTGGTTCTTCGTCCCGCGCGCTCCGCGCACCCATGGAGGCCCGAGCTGCGCTCATTGCGGCAAACGAGCTCCTGCGCTACCGTCCCGTCGATGACGTCTATGAAGAATGGCTCGACCGCGTCGTCGAGCTCGTCCGCGCCACAGGGGGCTCTTCCGCGCCGTCCGTTCCGCTGCACCGCACCTCACCCCACGCGGGCGACGAAGCTCCGGCGGCGCCCCGGCCGCCTCCTCCTCAAGAAGGCGCTATGGCTCCAAGGTGCGTGGCCCCTGGGCGGAACCCGCTCCGTCAGGCACCAGCGCGGCAAGAGCAGAGCTGCCAAGAAGTCCCTCGCCCGCAAGAAGCTGCCCGGTCGCTCCCTGCTCCAGCATGTCGCGACCATGCTCCTGCTCCCGCATGTCAAGACCCCGCGCTGCTCCCAGCTGTAGCGCGTGGGGACATGCAAGACCAAGCTCTCCGTCACCCAAGGCCTCCCGTGGCCACAGCAGGCTGCCGCGCCTTCACCATCGAGCTACACAGCGTCGCGTGGCCCGGCAAGTTCAAGCCAGACCTGCCTCCTCGCTACGACGGCACGGCTGACCCTGCGGAGTTCCTCCAGCTCTATGAGCTGGGCATCGAAGCTGCCAACGGAGACGAGAAGGTCATGGCGAACTGGTTTCCCATGGCGCTCAAGGACGGGGCCAGCACCTGGCTCCTGAACCTGGCTCCAGGCATGATCTCCTCCTGGGACGAGATGCGCACCCGCTTCATCGCCAACTTCCAAGGTACTCGCGACTGGCCACCCGCCGTGAGTGACATGCACCGCATCAAGCAACAACCCGGAGAGACCCTGCAGAAGTACATCCAGCGCTTCAACAATGCACGCCTCAAGATTCCCAAGGTGACTGAGGAGGCCATCATCTCAGCCTTCTCCGACGGCGTGCGCGATGTCAAAATGAAGGAGGAGCTGGCGATGCATGAAGACTTGTGCACTTCCTTGGAGTTGTTCAACTTGGCAACCAAGTGCGCCAGGGCTGAGGAAGGGCGTCTCTCCCTCCTCGAGCTGCCTGCCGCAGACCCAGAAGAGAAGAAGCCCAAGGCCAAGGATGTGAAGCGCAAGGGGGCTGCCGTGCTCGCGGCAGAACCAGACACCAAGCGGGGCAGAGATCAGCCCGAACCTTCCAAGGGCAGTCGGTACTGTGTGTACCACGACCTCCACACCCACAACACCAACGAATGTTAAGAGCTCCGAGCCATGCGAGAAGGAAGGATCGGCCGTCGCCCCGATCGCAGTGACCGGGGATACGATCGAGGGGGAGGAAGGAACGCAGGACGCTAGGAAGACCGCGACCTGCGCTAAGGGTGGCGCGATCAACCTCGTGAGGATCGCTGGCAAGACCCGCCTCGCGAGGGAGACTGGGGAGAACGGCCTTGCAAGGATCACCCGCAAGGCAACGCAGGCCTCCCCCCGCTGCCGCCGCAGCCAAGGAGAAACGAGGATCGCCATCAGGACGAGGGGGTTGGGGGCTTCCAGGAGCCGCGCGCGATTGCCTGCATCCTGGGCGGGGCTCAAGCCCCAGCCTCTCAATGCATCTTCAAGCAGTTCACCCATGAAGTGAATGTAGTCCTCCCCAAGCTCGAAGCCACGCGCCCTCTCAGGTGGTCAGCGTGCGCCATCACGTTCAGCTCAGCAGATCAGCTCAAGTGTGCGGCTACAGCCGGAGTCCTCCCGATGCTTTGTTCCCCAATCGTCAGCAACATGGTGGTTACTAGGACCCTCATCGATGGCGGGGCAGGGCTCAACGTCCTATCCGCGGAAACATTCAACAATCTCCAAGTGCCCTACAGCCAGCTTCAGCCAACCAAGCCTTTCTCCGGAGTCACCGACGGCTCCACGGTCCCGATTGGGCAGGTCCGCCTCCCAGTCACCTTCGGGGCACGCGACAACTACCGCACCGAGCTCATCGACTTCGACGTCGCTCACATTCGCCTGCCGTACAACGCCATCCTTGGGTACCCAACGCTGGCCAAGTTCATGGCCGTAACTCACCACGGCTACAACGTCCTCAAGATGCCAGGAAGTGGCGGAGTCATCACGGTGCCCTGTGAAGAGAAGGATGCGGTGTGTTCCCTGGAACGAGCCTTTCAGGCCGCATCACTGGAAGACCCGGATCGCGGAAGCAGGAGGCTTCCCGAGACCGCCCCCAAGAAGAAGAAGACATCATCCGATCCGGCCCTTCAGGAGGCAGGCCCCTCTGGGCCTGCGCCTGCCCAGGGGGAACCTCCTTTCATCGCATAGGAAAGCGCGCCCGGCGCCCTCCTCAGGCAGGGCTCGGGGGCTCTCCCCTGGAGGGCCACCGACCTGGCTAGGGTCACGAGGGAGGAGCTTGGGCACCACGTGGAGGCGTGTTTCGAAGCACGTTTCCCTCAAGAAGGAGTAAGGCAAGGAGAGCCAGACCCTCAGGAGTTCGTCAGCAAGGCCATTCAGGAGCTACAGGAGTCAAGAGTCATGAAAGGAGGCCGCCGCCTACCAGTAGTGGCTCCCCATCCAGGCGAGGATGGTGGGCTGCGCGTCTGCATCGACATACCAGGGCTCAATTGAGTCGCCTCTCTGGGGCGCCTCTGGCCCTCGCGATTGGTGCGCTGTGAAGGTCCACCCCACAGCTACGTTCGCATGCCTTACGGCTTGCCGAATGCGGTTGCCACGTACCAGCGCCTCATGAGGGACATCGTGGAGGCTCAAGAGGCCAGGCGTTCCGCAGCCCTGGCGGAAATGGAGACGGTCCGCGAGGAGCCACCAGCGCCTCCGGGGCCTCCCGAGGCCCCTGGGCCTGGGGGCTCGTGAGGATCGGCTTCCGCAGCCCACCGAGTCTGCTACACCAACACTCCTTCGTCCTCAACATCATCAGGTGACATCTTTCAAGTTTCATTTCCAGCTGGGAGCGCCCCCCAGGGCTGCATTATTCCCAGGCCGCGTGGGTCCGTCCCTGCGGCATGTATCCCTTTTATTTCATGTTGTTAGCTTACCTTGTTGGGGGCGCCCCTCGAGCTGCATCATCCCCAAGTCGCTCGGGCCAGGCCCATCGGCATGCATCCTTTTTGCGTTTATTTCCGGCTATGCGTTCGACCCACCATGCTTGATTATTTGATGCCTGTCCACGGCATCTCTTCTTCTCCATGCCGACCACTTGCATGTTAAAGGGGGGGGGTACCTGAGCATCGCGACTCAGGGCTCTTACTGGCTCTCCAGCCCTCACCCTCTGGCCTTGTCCACGGCATCGCGACCTGGCATACCAACGACAGCTGAGACCAGCTCGAGGGCCGGGACCCGAGGACGTAGAGTGCCGGCATCTAACCAAGTTTGCAGGGACACATAACAAGATAAGGCCCAGTGCCAGGGGCAACCCGCCTAGAGGTAGGGCCCCGTGAGTCCCGCGCTGGCTCACGGGTGCCCAGATACACCTCGCCAGGCCCTACCGTGCCAGCCACGTGTCAGGGCGGGGCTGTACACGCCTCGGGGGCTCCTCCCGGAGGGGAGCCCCCTCCCACGTACCAGTGGAAGCACCATGCTCCACGCTGGCTGACGACACTGCCGAGGAGCGGCTATGCCCGTACACATACGGAAGCGCTATGCTCCGCGCTGGTGATAAACAACTAAGGGTGGCCCTCGGGCCGCATCAACCTCAGGGAGCCCAGAGCTCAGTGTCTAGCCTCATCGTAACGCCTCCCCTCGGGAGTGCCGCGCGAGGGGGCTGGGCACGGGGGTTGCGACTGGGTCACGCCCAGACACATGCCGCCTAGCCAGGCCCCCCGGGCCTGGTTCATCGCGCGTCTCTCCCCGAGCGGAGCCAAGGTACGAAGGCCGTTTGAGCGTCAAGGGGGACTCCTGAGCATCACGACTCAGGAGCCTAACTGGTCACGTAGCCCCTCACTCCTTAGTTCCGAAAGGCTAACGGCGGTTGAGGTATGCGCGCGGCCGGGCTCTGCAGACGTAGAATGGTAGATCCACCCACATCACACCTCCCTACTTGCTGTTCGTGCGCCAAGGGGGACTCCTGAGCATCGCGACTCAGGAGCCTAACTGGTCACGTAGCCCCTCACTCCTTAGTTCCGAAAGGCTAACGACGGTTGAGGTATGCGCGCGGCCGGGCTCTGCAGACGTAGAACAGTAGATCCACCCACATCAGACCTCCGTACTTGCTGTTCGTGCGCCAAGGGGGACTCCTGAGCATCGCGACTCAGGAGCCTAACTTGTCACGTAGCCCCTCACTCCTTGGTCCTGTCCTGGTTCTGGTCGGGGCTAACGGCGGCTAAGGTATGCGCGGGGCTGGGTTCTGCCAGCGTAGAACATAAGCAAGTAGGAAGGAAAAGCGTAAATTTCAAGGAATTCAAAAGCAAATATTACAGTCCACACTGTTATCTCAATGCCAAACGCAAGTTTAAACGCCTCCCCGAGGCATGATACATGTGGAGGAATTAAAGGCAGGACGGGAGCCGCAACGGAGTCACTTGTCGGCGGTGGAGCAGCGCGGAGTGGGTTCGCCTCATGGAGCAGTGGGGTCGGCAGCGCCTTGCTTCGGCTTGGTGCTGAAGGCCCGGAACTTCCCCAGCAGAGCCTCCGCGCGACCCTTCACGGCCTCGGCAGCGGCAGCGGCACGCTCGCCGCTTACTGGCTCCAGCAGGCTGTCGAGGTCAACACCGGGATCGCGAAGGTAGATGTGGGTGAGGACCCGCGTCAGCACTGCAGAAGACAGGACACGCGCCTCGGCCTCGGCCGTGGGGCCAAGGCCAAGGGCGACATCTTCAAGAGCGCGAACCAGGAAGGGAAGCAGCTTGGCGGGGCCGTCCTCGGCGCCAGCCAGCAGGCTCTCCAGGCCGCTGTCGTAAAGCGTCCTCAGCGAGGAGCGAGCCTTCGCCTCCATCTCCACGAAGGCCATGCGGTCCTCGGCAAGAACCTGGGCCTTGTCGTCCAGCTCGACCTTCCTCGCCCCCAACTCCTGCTCCAGCGCGCCTAGGCGGTCGCGGTGCTTCCTGAGCTTGACCTCCCTCTCCTTGACGGTCGCCTCGCGAGCCTTCACGCCCTCTTCCTGCTCTTGGCGAAGGCGGACCTCTTTCGCGAGCTGGTCCCGCAGGCCTTGCAGCTCATCCTCCAGCGCCTTGCAGCGACCACGGACGTCGACCACCTCCCCCAGGGCTGCGTCACAAGCAGCCTTCACCTCAAGGACGGCCTGCTTCTCCTCATCGCAAGCCGTCGAGGCCTGGACCAGCGCCGCCCGAATCGAAGCGTTGGACCGAATCCATCCCGAAGCCAGCTCCAAGAGCCTAGCCACCAAGCGGGTCGGCGCCAAGAAGATCCTACCACAGCTGGTCCAGCTCAGCAGCAGCACGATCCAGAACGGCAGGAGGAGTCGGAGAGACAGCAGTCGGTGGAGTAGAAGGAGAAGGCGGCAGCGCGGCCACAACATCCTGAGGCAGAGCCTGCTGCGCCCCAACGGCTGTAGTGGCGGCAGCAAGCAAAGGCACCTCGGGAGTCACTTGGGCCATGGGGGCTGAGCTCGCCCCAGCCGGCTCAGCCAGGCCTCGCGAGGACGACCGGGCAGGAGAAGCCCGTGCATCGCGGTCACCTTCCTTCGCGGGCGGAGGCGCTGCCGCGGATGGAACCTCAGGAGTTCCCTTCGGCTTCTTTGCTGCGGGCGCCAGCCTATCCAAGAGATGTGGACGTCAAGCCTCAGAAGCAGAACAAGAAATAAAGACAAGAATCAAGCGCTTAAGGGTCGTCGCCAGTGAGCTCAAGCGGCCTCCGGCCAAATTTGAAGCCTGAAATCCGGCTGGAAGGGTCAACCTCGGGAAGCTTGGAAGCGGAAGATGCGTCTGCGGTCCGCCTCGGGGCCGGGGCACACCCGCGGGAGATCAGCCCAGTCTTGTCCCTCTTCAGGATTGGGGGCAAGCTCTCGCCGTCCTGCTCATCATCATCCTTGTTGTCATCGCTCGGAGAGAGGCGGAGAACGCGGGACCTGCATCGAAGTCAGGCCCTTTTCCCGCTCCCCTCCTACCTCCTCTTTGCTAGAGTCATCGGAGGGCACGTCCACCGGTCCCTCGGAAGTTTCCATAGGCACGGGCTCGTCCTCGTTGAAGACAGGCATGGACTCCACTACCTGCTCCCAGTCGTCGCGGAGGAACAAGGGCGTAGGAGCGCCCTCCAACCTTGCCACATCGCCCCCAACCAGGGATTGGAGGACTGCAGCCAGATCTCCGTCGGCCAAGGCCGCGGGGCTTGGATGGGGCCTCCACATTGGAAGGGAGTACTGCCGAAGCGGAGCCAGCTGGTGCTCCAGGAATTCCCTCAGCAGCGATGCGCCGGTCAGCTTCGCCGCCGCCATGTTGGCCGGCCTCAGATCCGCGTCCATCTTGTCCAACACCAGCTTTGTGCGGGGGTCCGTGAGCTCCGCTCGACCCCAGTCGCTGGAGCTCGTGGGTTGCTCCGTGGGCAAGATCAGCCGAGGGTGGATGCGCCCAGCATCCACCAAGACCCACTTGCTCCTGAAGCCCTCAATCCTTTTCCCAGGGTTCGAAATGGCAATGGCGCCACCATACGCGATGAAGCTCGCGCACGTGGAAGCAGGACCACGAGAGGTCCGGAGGTAGAAGTAGTGGCGAAGCAAGGCCACTGAGGGCTGCACCCCTACGTGAGCCTCGCAGTAATAGGCGAAGATTGCCAGGAGAAGGACGGAGTTGGGGTGGAGATGCAGAGCATGTAGCTTATAATGGCGGAGGACAGAGAAGAAGAACTCGGAGAAGGGAGGCACCAGGCCAGCAGCAATGGCGCTTACGAAGAACGGATAGAAGGTGCTCCCTTGACCCTCAGGGGTGGCGGAGCCGGCCTTGAACACCTTCGCCCTGTCGATGCCCCGCGCCGCCGCCATCCGGCGCAACCGGGCGAGGCTCGCCTCCGACACGTTCGGCGAATCCAGGGCAGACAAGTACCAAGCTATGGCCGGGGACTGACGAGGCGCCATGGCTTCCTAGGTCACGCGGTCGGAGTAGATCTGGAAATTTTGGAGGAAGGAAGGAGAGGCGCAAGAAAGGGGATCTGAGCAGCAACCGGAGAAAGCAAAAAGCAAAGCCTAGGCAGATGCCGCTCCTCTATCAACTCGAGCAGTTGCTAAGGCGCTCATGTCCAATCAACCCCACGCGGCGCCCAAGGCCGCAGGCTGTTAGGGCCCGTGGCGCTTCGCTCTTGCCCTTCCGCCTCCCTGCACGGCCAAGTCCGGGCGCGCCTTGGGCTCGGGGGCTACTGTCGGTGTTCTGGGAACGGGGGTCCCCAGACTTGCCTGCCTGCGGCCTGCGGCGTGGCACAAAGGGGGGCCCAGCACGGCTCATCTTCATCAACACAGACCCAAGACCCTCGCGAGGGGCCAAGCCTCGCGGGGCGGACGACACGGAGCTTCCTCAGGCACGGCCTCATCAGGCTGGCTCGCGAGGATGCGGAGAGATCAAGGCAGGGTACCTCACGAGGTGCCCGTGACGCAAGCCATGACGATCAAAGGCGCCAGGCGGGCGCCAGCCGCGCAGTGTCCTCCTTTCCTCTTTGGTGCAAAGGGAGCAAGCGCAGGCGAGAGCATTAAGCAAAGGCACCCGTTTCGGTGCAATGAGACCAAGACCAGTCCAACGGCAGGGAGGAAGTCATTGTGGAGCCCAAGCCAGCGTCACCACCAGAGTCTTTGGCAGGCGAGGACCAGCTTTAGTCAGGATAAGTGTACCAGATGTTCCCCTTCAAAATGGCCAATTGTTGGCGCCCTTCCCGCTCAAAATTTGGGAAGAGGCCCAGGGCCTTTGCCTATAAATAGGACCAGCCACCCACAGGGTAGAGGGGTTCGATCGATCGGTTGGAGATCGAAATCAGAGAGAGAATCGAGAAGAGAGAGAGAGAGAAGGGTGACTGAACTCCTCCTAGCAGTTCATCCCCCCAGTCAAGAACAGACCCTCGCGAGGCTGTTCTTCCTTGTATTACTCATCATCATCAGCCCAAGAGGCAATCCACCACACCACACACTGGAGTAGGGTATTACACCACAACGGTGGCCCGAACCAGTATAAACCCTGTGTCTCTTGTGCTGTTCTTTCCATAGCTTAGACCTTAGCGAGGCGGAGGGGTGCAGGTAGGTAGGAGGCGAAATCTCCGCGTGCACCCCAGTGTTCGAACCTCAAGGGTCTGCCGGAACCCGAAATCCGACAAGTGCCATGAATCACAGGCGCCGACGGGCCGTACTCCGCGACCCTGGTTTCTCTAAAGAGGTGTTTGATGCCTTCAACTCAGGAGACGCGTACTTCCGAGCTGCTCAAAATGGTCTTGCCAGAGCCACGGACCAGTATGTAAAGGATATATGGGTAAGAAAATCTAATAATTATATATATCAGTAGCCCTTGAGACTTGAAACAGTTGACACAACTGATTTAAGGATCATTATTTGTGTAGGCTCTTACGGAGAAGAATACCCAGTTGTCTCAAGAGCTGGAGGAGTGCAAAGCCCAGCTGCGGGCCGCGGTTGCCTCAATGAAGGAGTCCGCGAAGGCCCCATCTGGTAAGACTTGTTTCTATCGAGAAGAAGGATATGTACCGGTTAGTATTCGACATGTATGCAAATCTAACAATAGATTCTGCAGAGGACCCCAGATCGAATTCGGAGGTCGTGCGAGGGGATGAGCAACATGCTCAACGACAGCTAGAGGCTGGCGAGCGCGTGCTTACGCGGGTTAGGCAGGAGAAAAATGATCTCCAAGATGCCAATACCCAGCTGGGCGTTGAACTGAAAGACGTTCGGGCCCATCTAGCTAACTCCGTAAAGGAGAATAAAAGGCTTCGACGCGACATTTTTAGTAAGTGCTTGAATGAACTTTTATAGAGTTCGGCGAAGAAACCGGCTAACAGAGTTATATCTGTAGGTATGCTGACGGGTCATCCTGCAGAGGAGATGCCCAGGTTTGCAGGTGATCTTCTGCAAGAGCTCTCACAACTGCACGAACAAGTTCGGCAGGTGATGCAGGGCATTGCCCAAGCCTTGTGGCCAGCCGCCTCCCTGCCAGGAGGCATGGGGGAGCTTGTAGAGATGCTCAAGGGAGCGCGGCGGCGCTTCCGATTATGAAAGATATCGGCCTGGCGACAAGGTGCAAGGGAAGCCTCGGCCATGGTGAAGACGCGATATACCAAGGCTAACCCGAATCACATGGCCGAGGTCGGACATGTGGGGTCTGATGGGAAAGAGATCCCCGTCAGTTTGGTGTATGATCAGGTGAAATTAGCCACAAAGTATTCCCAACAGGATTGTAGGATAGACAACCTGTTGGATGGTATAGAAGAAGAATTTAGTTAGTCTAGGTGACTGTGTACTTCAAATGACATGTATTGTCCCTAGCCGGATTGTAAATCATTTGTCATGGCGGTCCTTTTCGCTTCAACCTCCGGACCTGACAGTCCGGAGTGTATCCGAATACCTGCTCAGTTATGTAAAAACCGGGGTACGCATGGAAACCAGGCGTAGGGGTCATAAGTGCTTGAACAGACAAGTACCCAACTAGCTATGTTATATTACATGGATAGTAAGAAACATCTTCCAGGGAGAATAGTTCCGTTAAGGGTTCCTTTCCCTGGGTACGCATGCATTAATGTGCATGTCCGGACTGCGAGAAGAGACGCAGGATATAAACATCTGGGGGCATGTATCATAATAAATAAAAGTAATCTTTTGTTCACCGACCGAATATTCCCTTAAGAACACTAGCTTTTGGCTTCACCCAGTCTGAGGTACACATCCGGCTGACCCGGCAGTAACAATCGTAGAGGTGCTCCCTTATGCCCTAGCCGAATTAACGGGTACGTAGGGCATAAACACGAGAGCCAGGCAACCCAGCTTGGCCAAAACTTAAGTCATATCGATGCATATAATGGCGAAGGAAAGGTACATGTGGACAAGTAACACATGTGCGGGGGGCATAGAGCCCGGAACATAGTTATATTAAGCTTTTGTATAAGAGGCCCCCAGGTATAATGAGCACGCCTAGCGTGTGAAGATTGTGTAGTCAAGGCACATTTTAACCTTTTAAGGCCGTGAAGAAAAATGGGAAGAAAGAAAGAAAAGACAGATAACAGATATATATAAAAAATTGACGGAGGTAGGGAGACAAAAACACACATTCCGATGCTAGGCGTAGAACCTTCAAAGTCTGGCTGCGTTCCATCGGTTTGGTTCGAGTCGGTTGTCCGATGCATCCTGCAGACGGTATGCTCCACCGGTCAGAACTTTGTCAATAACGAAGGGACCTTCCCATTTGGGCTTGAGCTTGTCCTTTTTATTCTCCGGTAGGCGCAGAACGAGTTTGCCAACGTTATAAGTTTTGGCCCGTACTTCTGTGCTTTGATACCGCCGAGCCTGTTGTTGATAGAATGCGGAGCGGGCTTTTTCCACGTCACGCTCCTCCTCCAGGGCGTCCAAACTGTCTTGCCGATCAAGCTCGGCTTCTTTCTCTTCGTACATGCGCACTTGAGGTGAGTCATGGATGATGTCGCAGGGCAGTGCCGCCTCTGCGCCGTACACTATAAAGAATGGTGTGTATCCGGTAGTGCGATTTGGCGTGGTCTGCAGCCCCCATAGTACGGAGTCAAGCTCCTCCACCCAGTGCGTATCTGATTCCTTCAAGGATCGCACTAATCTGGGTTTAATGCTGCTCATGATAAGACCATTTGCTCACTCGACTTGACCGTTAGTTTGCGGGTGATAGACAGAGGCATAATCGAGCTTAATGCCCATGTTGCTGCAACAAGTTTTTACATCGTCGGCTGTAAAGTTCGAGCCGTTATCGGTGATGATGCTATGGGGGACGCCGTAACGGTGTATAACCCCGGATATGAAGTCTATCACTGGTCCAGACTCGGCAGTTTTAACTGGTTTGGCTTCTATCCGTTTGGTGAATTTATCCACCATGAGCAATAGGTATTTTTTCTTATGGCTTCCCCCTTTAAGGGGTCCGACCATATCGAGCCCCCAGACTGCAAAGGGCCAAGTAATGGGGATTGTTTGGAGAGCGGTAGGTGGCATATGGCTTTGGTTTGCAAAAAGCTGGCAACCGGCGCAATGTTGAACGAGGTCCTGTGCATCTGCTCGGGCCGTCGGCCAATAAAAACCTGTACAGAAGGCCTTGCTTACAAGGGCCCGAGCTGCAGCGTGGTGGCCGCCAAGTCCAGCATGAATTTCTATCAAAAGTTGCCATCCTTCCTCTTCGGAGATGTACCTTTGAATTACTCTAGTAATGCTTTTCTTATAAAGCTCTCCCTCGTGGACCATGTAGGCTTTAGACCACCGCACAATGCAACTTGCCTCGTTTGGGTCATCAGGGAGTTCTTGCCTAGTTAGGTAAGCCAAGAAGGGTTCTGTCCACGGGGCGATGACAACCATAATCACGTGGGCCGAAGGCGTTATTTCGGTGGCAGAGCCGCCGATTACGTCAGAGTGTTCGGTATCTGGCATTGTGGTCGGGTCCGGACTGTTGTTGCCGGTCTCTCCTTCCCATACCACGGATGGCTTAAACAGCCTTTCCAAGAAGATGTTAGGTGGGACAGGGTCGCGCTTAGCGCCGATGCGGGCGAGGATATCCGTCGCTTGATTGTTTTCCCGGACCACATGGTGGAATTCAAGCCCCTCGAACCGAGCTAACATTTTGAGGACGGCGTTGCGGTAAGCCGCCATTTTTGGGTCCTTGGCATGCCGAATACCACATCTAGTGTGATTTTTCCCGCACATCGTGCCTGCTGACTAGGGATGATTCCTCTAAAGGTCGTGCTGCTTTGCTCAATGCGGCTCTTGTCTAATTCCATCTTGCTAAGAGTTTCCTCATAGATGAGGTTTAATCCGTTGCCACCGTCCATGAGCACTTTAGTAAGCCGGAAGCCGTCCACAATTGGACTAAGGACCAAAGCGCCTGGTGCTCGGGCTGTTCGGAATTGAGGTTCGTCACTGGCATTGAAGGTTATGGCCGTGTCGTTCCATGGATTTATTGCTGCAACGTGGCAGACTTCGGCAAGGCTGCGGAATGTTCGCTTGCGCCTATTATTTGAGGCGAAGGTCTCGAAGACTGTCAATATTGTATTGTTATTTTACACAGGATGGTGCTCTGTTGTATTGTTGGTGAGGATATCCTCGCCACTCTTGGCCACCTGCCGGAGTATCCAACATGCTCTAAGGCTGTGTGTTGGCATGGTATCCGCTGTACTGTGAATTTTGCATGGCCCATTGAGCCATCCCTCCAATACAGTTCCATGCCCTATAGTGGGCTTTGGTTTCTTTGTAATTGGATCGGGTGACTTATGAGAGTACACCCTTTTAGTTCGGACGGGGGGTTTAGTGAGAGCCGGAGGGTCCCAAAATTTTGTTTGGGTTTTCCAGGCGCTTTCCATCGCACAGTACTTCCGTACTATGGCCGCCAAGTCAGCAAATTGTGCTATGTCACGGTGACTTATGGCGTTGAGGATTCCCTTGTCCATGCAATTTTTGCAAAAGAATGAAATTGCGTCTTCCTCGCGACAGTCCTTGACCTTGCCCATTACAAGGAAGAATCTGGCCCAATAGTGATGTACTGTCTCTTGGGGCTCTTGTCTAATGTGGGAAAGATCACTTGAGTCTGGGTGGGTGGGTAGATTTAGGTCCGAACTCTGACTTGATCCGAGGCCCAGGGGCGGAGGAGTTTCCGAGCTTAATAGTTCGGGCTCCGGGATGTTGCCCAATAGTCTTGTCCTCAGAATAGAGGAAGAATCGCTACATTGCTCCTCCACCACCGCTATCAGATGGGTGACCGGCGAAGAGTTAATCTCCCTTTTGTCGGGTTTAAGTCCGATCCGATCATAGTCCGTAGCAACTCCCAGGGCGGCGATGCGATCCAAGAGCTCGTTCAAGGAAGAGAGCTCTATTGGATCCATCTGCTCGGCGAATATCGAGCCGACGTGGAGGCTATTTTTGATGACCCGAGAAGTCATCGTTGGCGCGACGGCTGAACGGCGGTCATGACGAAGCCGCCTAGTCAGAGGGTTTGGCCTACAGCCAGGGCTCCCCCCGAGGTGATGTTGTCCTTGACAACAAGACGAGTCATCCAGCCTTATCGTGACGGCATAGTGGAACTCTCAATGAAAGCACCAATGTCAGTGTCAAAACCAGCGGATCTCGGGTAGGGGGTCCCGAACTGTGCGTCTAAGACGGATGGTAACAGGAGGCGGGGGACACAATGTTTACCCAGGTTCGGGCCCTCTCGAAGGAGGTAATACCCTACTTCCTGCTTGATAGATCTTGATGATATGAGTATTACAAGAGTTGATCTACCACGAGATCGTAGAGACTAAACCCTAGAAGCTAGCGTATGATTATGATTGTTGTTGTCCTACGGTCTAAACCCTCCGGTTTATATAGACACCGAAGGGGGCTAGGGTTACACAGAGTCGGTTACAAGGGAGGAGATCTACATATCCGAATTGCCAAGCTTGCCTTCCACGCAAAGGAGAGTCCCACCCGGACACGGGACGAAGTCTTCAATCTTGTATCTTCATAGTCCAACAGTCTGGCCAAAGCATATAGTCCGGCTGTCCGAGGACCCCCTTATCCAGGACTCCCTCAGCTGTACACGCCCTGGAGCCTCAGGAGAGCCTCCCTTGGGCTTCGGGGGCTCCCTCCCATGTCGAGTGGCAGCACTTAGCTCCGCGCTGGTGAGAAGACGTCGAAGACTAGACTAGGTGCCAGACGCGGCTTTTCATTTGCTTTCCGAAGTTGGCTCGCCCCTCTTTTAGTTGAAATTTGCTTTCTGGTGTCTCTTGCTGGTCCCGTTTTGTCGCCTTCTGCCTCTGTTTCTGCCTTCGCCTCTTTGCTCGACCTGTACTCTCCCTTGTGTCCCTCGCGAGGGGTCTGAACAGGTACCTTCGTGAGCTTCTTCCGTCTGTCTTTTCATGAGGCACCCTCGTTCGAGCCCACAAGTTGGCGCACCTCTCCTGATCCGTGCCCCACGGGTATCGTGACGCGAAGCACTGAGTCAAGGCCAGCGGCGCCTATGACCAAGCCCCGGGTGAGCAATAAACCTCTTGACGAATTTTTGCAGTTCCTAAGCGCATGTCAGGTCAAGGAGGCCTTGACGGGCACTAGGAAGCAAGCGCCTTGTGAGGAGGAGGCCACTCAAAACAAGTCGAGCTAAGTTATCCCTACATAAAATGACGATGTTGCGACACGACACAGGAATGGCAAACATAACATAAAGATTGAGATCATAGTTCGATACACGCCCCTTCGGGGTCCATTCTGGTTTCTTTCTGATGCAGGAAGGAAAAAAGAAAAAAATAGAAGCAGCACCCACAGCGGTCCACGAGCGCAGGCCCAAGCGCCCTCTTGAGCTCAGCCGGACTCCTCCTCGCGCTTCATGGAGGCGCGGCGACGAGACGACCCGCCACCGTCTTCGAAGCGGGCACGGCGGCGTGGCAGCTGGTCATAGCCGCCACTGCTGGAGTTTTCGCCGGGGGAAGAGCTGCCATAGCCAGACGAGATGCGGTCGGCACCAAGGGCGGGTTCGCCCTCATCCTCGTCGTGGCCGTCGCCAAGGCTGAGCACCTCCTCGCCGTCGTTCCCCTCGGGACAGCACCCGACGCGGCGACCATCTTCCCCAAACACCCTCACATAGAGGGTCGCGTCGCCGTCGTACTTGAAGTGAAGGGTGCACCGCCCGCCCAGGCCGTGCGCACGGGTGAACGTCTACCAACCACGGGACAGAGCTACATTGCCCGCGGCGGAGACCGCGACCGCAACCCAGGAAGCCCTGCTGCAGCAGCCGTCTGCCTGTAGCCAAAGCCCACTAGGACCTGGGGCCGACAGCTCGTCAGCGAAGAAGCGCGGGAGCTGAAGCTAGTTGCCGGCCGGGTTCTCCGACCAGACAACGAACTCCGGCAGCGTCTCCACTGAGTGGAAGCATGGTCAGGGAGGCCGCACGACCATGACACGTCTCCCTTCATCAACGAGACCGCCACAACCGGAGCGACCCTGCCTCGTGAAGCGGCACCACCACGGCCGCATGGAGCCGCGGCGGGGGTTGGGTGTGCTTGCGGGGACGGCCGCGTCCAGGCTTGGGCACTGGAGAGCCGGGCCCCTCGCGAGGGGCCTTCCCCTTGTCCGCAGCGGTGAACCTCCTCGACGGTGTCATTTGTAGCAGGAGAGGAGCAAGGAAGGGGAAGAAGCGGAAGAGGTAAAGGAAGGATGGGAGACGGGGGCTCCGCCCCCCATTTATACCTGGAGAAGGCCAACCAGCGCCCCCCACGATCGCAGGTAATGATGGTTTTCCTTGCATGTCGCAGGGACTTGTAAATCGGGCAGTTGCCTAGGCAGCATGGGGAAGCGGAGATGCCCACGTCCAATCAACCGCCACGCGTCGACCAAGGCCGCAGGCTATTGGGGCCCGCGGTGCTCTGCACTTGACCTTTGGCTTTGCCTCGAAGCCAAGCCCGAGCGTGCCTTGGGCCCGGGGGCTACTGTCGGCGTTCTAGGAACGGGGGTCCCCAGACTTGCCTGCCTGCGGCCCACGGCGTAGCTTCGCTAGCAGGCCTGTACGGCCCATCTTCATCAACAAGGAATCAAGACCCTCGCGAGGGGCCAAGCCTCGTGAGGCAGGCGACACAAGACCTCCTCAGGAGCGAACTCACCAGGCTGGCTCGTGAGGAGCGGAGATTTCAAGGCCAGGCAAACCTCGCGAGGTTCTCGTGACGTAAGCCATGACAATCGAGACCAGTGGGCGCCAGGCGGGCGTCAGCGCGCGCAACGTCCTTGTTTCCTCTTTGGTGCTAAGGGGGCAAGTGCAGGCGCGGAGTACCGAGGCATCAAGCAAAGGTTTCCATATTGGTGCAACAAGACCAAGACCATAAGGACGGCAAGACGAAGGTCACCGTGGAGCCCAAGACGGCGTCACCAGAGAGCCTTTGGCAGGCGAAGACTACTTTTGTCAGGATAGCTTGTACTAGCTGTCCCCTTTCAAATCAGCCATTGTTGGCTCCCTTCCTGCTCAATATTTGGGAAGAGGACCAGGGCCACTATAAATAGAACTAGCCACCACCTTAGCTAGAAAAGAGAGATCTGAGATTGGAGCCACCACATCCTTGGCGGCACACCAACCAAGCACAAGAACACATCAACCTCAGGAGGCTGTTCTTCCCCTTGTACTATTCATCCCCGGCCCAAGAGGCAATCCACCACCACACTGGAGTAGGGTATTACACCACAACGATGGCCGAACCAGTATAAATCTTGTGTCCTTTGTGTTGCGAGTTCGTCGAGTTAGTTCGTGAGATGTTAGCTAAGTTAGAACGTGGATCGATTGGGGGAAGATCTTCGTGTGCACCATAGTGTTCGAACCTTAAGGGTTTTGTCGGAACCCGTGATCCGACATACTTGATCGTCCATGTCAGATCCATGGCACCCCTGATAAACTAGCCAAGCATACTCACCGGAGTTGTTGGGTCTTCAAACAGGCCGGCAAGTTAAATGCCGAAGACAAGGAGAAGGGGTCGCAAAGCGAGAATGACAACGAGGAGCCCCGTCCACCGAACACAGGGGGACAGAAGAAGTTTCCCCCTCAAATCAAAATGGTGAACATGATATACGCTACCCATATCCCCAAGAGGGAGCACAAGCGCGCGCTTAGGGACGTCTATGCAATAGAGCCAGTCGCCTCAAAATTCAACCCATGGTCGTCATGCCTGATCACCTTTGATCGCAGGGATCATCCGACTAGTATCCGTCATGGCGGTTCAGCCGCATTGGTCCTCGACCAAATAATTGATGGATTCCACCTCACACGAGTCCTCATGGACGGTGGCAGCAGCCTCAGCCTGCTTTATCAGGATATAGTGCGCAAAATGGGCATCGATCCATCAAGGATCAAGCCCACCAAAACTACCTTTAAAGGAGTTATACCAGGTGTAGAGGCCCGCTGCTCGGGCTCAATCACATTGGAGGTCGTCTTCGGATCCCCGGACAACTTCCGAAGCGAAGAGTTAATCTTTGACATCGTCCCCTTCCGTAGTGGCTATCACGCACTGCTCGGACGAACCGCGTTTGCCCGATTCAATGCGGTACTGCACTATGCTTATCTCAAGCTCAAGATGCCTGGACCACGCGGTGTCATAATAGTCAATGGAAACACGGAGCGCTCCCTCCGTACCGAGGAGCACACCGCTGCCCTGGTAGCAGAGGTACAGAGCGGCCTTCACAAGGAGAACCTTAATTCGGCGGCCATACTCCCGGACACTGTCAAATGAGTCCACACTACTCTGTGGCAGGACAGTCCAGCTCGTTAGGAGCTTGATTAGCAATTCGACCTCCGTCTCAGTCCCGACCAAGTGGCGGCATATGTACTACGCGTATATAACTATGCACTAAAAATACCATGGGCAGAGATGGAGGCATAAACAAACTATGGTCCACAATATGGCTCGACCTTCCTTGGACACACATACTTTTACTTTTCTTGTTATCCTTTTCAGGTTTCTTTTCCACAGGCCCCTCTCGACGGCCGCATAATCGGTCTGTTTGAAGGACGGATATACCAAGGTGGCAAGTAGCACAAACGTGTGGGGGAATCTCTAGATGTTTTTCTCAACGATCATTCTACCTGCTTTCATGACCCGTACGCAGCTCCTCCTTGGTCTTGGCATGTTAAATAGCCACTGTTGCTTATCGCACTATTTGTACAAAATATGCTTTGTCGTATTAATCAAACTATAATGGAAATAGTTTGCGGCCCAACTTTTGCACCACTAGCTGGCTATTTTATTGTTTCTTAATAATCTTATCAATTGCACTCGCACACTTTGGTACACCTTAAATCGCCAGGAGCTTTACTACGCTCCATTCTATGGCAATAAAGTCTGAACACTTTTACAGTACAGTTCGGCACCCCGAATTTCAGCATTATATGCATTGGCTCCGAATCATGTCTTTGGTCAATAGTTGGGTCGCCCGGCTCCTGTGCTTACTACCTTATGTTCCGCTCTATCGGCTAGGGTAGTAAAGGGAGAACTACTGTGATTGTGTCCTGGTTTATCCGGATGAGCACCTCAGTAGAGAAAGCCGAAAACTGACTGTCATGATGCGGCGTGAGCCGGTCAGCTGTTCGGAGGTTAGAAATCTCTTGCGATTTTTTCCGCATTATGCGACGAATTGGTCTTTACCCGATCAGGTGTTTACAACATCCTAGTTCGGACTCAAGAATACTAGGGGCTGTGCCTAAAATTCTATTGGCAAAGTCCTATGGCTAAGTCAGGGTGATAAAGCGACATAGTCCGATTACCTGGTTCGTTGCGCTAAAACCTCCTTCAAGGACCAAACTTTTGGATAAAGAGTGTCTTAGATTCATCCCGAACACCCCCGTACTACCTAGGTGGGGGCTGAAGCCGACGATTGGCCAACTCTCAGACTTAATAAAACGGCCGCACAGGAGGTAAAATTTTAAATAATAAATAGCAAAGCGTTATATTACATATCAGCCTTATTTTCATCTTACAGGAAGGGACAATTTGAATGATTTCATTCAAAGATAATGTCTTTTGAACACTTCCCTTCTACAATACGGGATCCCTTCAAGACATCTTCAAAATACCGCTCGGGCGTGCGGTGCTCCTTGCCCACGGGCAGTCCTTCGGTCGCAAGCTTGACAGCATCCATCTTCGCCCATTGTATCTTGACACGGGCAAAGGCCATCCCGGCACCTTCTATGCAGACCGATCGCTTGATGGCATCAAGCCGAGGGCAGGCATCGACCAGCCGCTTCACGAGGCTGGAGTAGCTGCAGGGTACGGCTTTGGCAGGCCATAGCCGGATTATCAAATCCTTCATGGCTAGTTCGGCCACCCTATGCGGCTCGACCAGTTGTTTAAGCTGGTCGATAAAGGGCACCAGATGTTCCGGCACAAGGTATTGCGACCAGAATAGCTTCTCCATTGAGCTCCCCTCTTCGGCTCGGAAGAGTTCCGCAGCATCAGAAACACTGCGCGGCAGATCCGCAAATGCCCCTAGAGAACTCCAAATCCGAGCCAGTAAGAGATACCTCTTCTTCACATACTTGCTTTGCATAATGAAAGCCTTACCCGCCATGATTTTCTTGGCCTCTTGGATTTCCTGGAGGGTGCCTTGGGCTTCAGTCCGGGCCTCTTGTGCGCTTTGGCGGGCCATAGCGAGTTCAGACTCTTGGTCCGTATTTTGGCGCTCCAAGGAATCGCATTTCTTCACGGCGTCCTGGAGCTCCTACTGGACCTCACCAACCCTAGCCTCATGCCTTTCACATGCGGCTTGTTCTTTTGCCGCTCTCTCCTCTACCTCGGCCAGTGCCTTCTTGAGGGCCTCCACCTCGGTTGCCTCCCCTAATAAATATCATAGCACTATGGTAAGAACAAAAATATTCACCCTTTTTCAGACACGTACAAGGTCATTGCATACCTTGGGTGCCCTCTAGCTGCTTTTTCGCATGACCGAGCTCTTCCTCAGTCCGCTCCAGCCTCTGCTTCAGTCTAGAGACTTCGGCAGCATGAGAAGTCGCCGCTAGCAGCGACGCCTGCTTATTCACAAAGACATATACGGTTAGTCTCCCGCGAAAAACTATTTGATCCTCTGTTCGGCTCTTCTTTCCGAACACTGGACATAGTCTCAAGGGCTACTGTCTATACTGTAGCTTTCTTTTCACATAAATGCAGTGTGTACCTCAAAGCCTGTTAGAAGGCTTGCGCATGCTTCGGTCAGTCCACTCTTCGCAGACTGAATGTTCTCAATCACCGCGCCTATGAGGGTATGGTGTTCCTCGACAATGGAAGCACTTCACAACGCTTCCAATAGAGTATCCGGTGGCTCTGGTTGGACATAGGTCGTCGGTAGAATAGGCATACCTCCTTCTTTCGAACGAGGCTGCTTGCCGGATTCCGGAGCCGTATAGGTCTCCGAGCCATATTCGGCCGGGGGCCGAATTGGATATGGCCCCCATCACCGGTCTCCATGGGGATTCGCTCTCCCATGTGTCCGGCGGCCGAGATTTCACCTTCTGGCACCGCCTTGGCAGCCACTTGCGTCTCTCCCTGGCTTGGGGTCCTTCGGGATAGTACCTTGGTGTCATCCATGGCCCTAGGAGAGGAGGCCGCCGGAAGGGACCCGCTGTCCATCACCTTCTGGTCCAGCGAATTCCCCAAAGATGAGGATCGCTCGAGTTCGGAACGAGCTATACTGCAAGCGCATGATTCAACATGTTAAAGCTATAAAGTAAAGGAGCTGGATATTTGAGTGCGTCTTTAAGTACTTACGATTCGGCCAGGGGCTTATCCCTGGAGCACCACTCGGAGCTGATGTCGATATCCCGTGCGGGGTTGTCCGCGGCGGAGGCCTTCCCCTTCTTGGACGCCTCTGCCTCCAGATGTGTGGAGGCCACCCTTTTCTTCCCTTCCCCTTCATAGGGAGAATCACTTTCCTCCTCTTCCTCGTCGTTTGTGGCGGGAGGGGAGTGGGTGTCGGCGTCTTCGGACGTCATGTCCGAAGTGCCCTTACGGCAGAGACCACCCCTGGTCCCCTTGGCCTTCTTCTTTGCCTTCTTCTCCGGCGCCTGATAGGGCGCCGGAACCAGCATCTTCGTTAGAAGCGGGATTGCTGGTTCTTCAGGCAGCAGAGCCAGACATTGAATCCACTCCGCCTTCTTTGTCCAGTCCTGAAAAAGCAAAATAGGGAAGTTTAGACATCTTCCTTGAGTATGCAAGTAAAGGGTACACCTTGAAATATGGAACACTTACCGCACTAGCGGCATGGGCCAGGTCGTGCCCGCGGTCCTTGTTCGTCGCCGGCCACGTCTCGTTGGCCTTGAAGAGCACCTTCCAGATGTCTTCGTGCGTAGTGCCAAAGAATTGTTGCAGGGTCCGGTGCTTGGCCGGGTCGAACTCCCACAAGTGGAAAGTCCGGCTTTGGCACGGCAGGATCCACCGAGCGAGCATCTCCTGAATCACGTTGACAAGCTTGACATCCTTGTCCACCATGCGCTTGATGCGCGTTTGGAGTGCTGTCAGCTCATCCGATGAAGACTAGTCCAGGCCCTTCTCTAGCCAGGAGGTGAGCCGCATCGGGGCACCGGACTGGAATTCGGGAGCTGTGGCCCAGGTGGTCTCGCAGGGCTCTGTGACATAGAACCACTTCTGTTGCCACCCCTTGACGTTCTCCACAAAGGTACCTTTGGGCCATGTGACATTGGGCAACTTGCTCACCATGGCGCCTCCGCACTCTGCATGTTGGCCATCCACCACCTTCGGCTTCATGTTGAAGACCTTCAGCCATAGTCTGAAGTGGGGAGGGATACAGAGGAAAGCCTCGCACACGACAATGAATGCCGAGATGTTGAGGAAGGAATTGGGGACCAGATCATGAAAATCTAGCCCATAGTAGAACATGAGACCGCGGACGAAGGGGTGGAGAGGAAATCCCAGCCCACTGATGAAGTGGGGTATGAACACGACCCTCTCATAGGGCTCCGGTGTGGGGATGATCTGTCCCTTGACCGAAAGCCGGTGGGCGATTTCTTTGGCTAGATACCCGGCCTCCCGGAGCCTGGTGATGTCCTTCTCCTTGATAGAGGACACCATCCACTTGCCTTGCGCTCCATATCTGGACATGACTGGAGTGTTGTTTGGAGGAAGAAAGGATGCGAGCTTGGGCGCTGGAGCTCGAGAACTGATGGGTAGAGAGAGAGAGAAGGCGTGGGTGAAAGCGGTGAGTCCTTATCCCTTTATAAAGGCAGCGAATATCAAGCGCCTCCCCACTAGCCTTAAAACTCGCCTGTTTCCCAAGGGCCGTGCAGGCGGCACGATTGGATTACCCGTGCCCGTATTGATGAGAATCCCATAATAAGGGGACATGATCTCTACTTTGACAAGACGTGCCAATAAAATCACATCTCGAAATATGAAGCGGCAGGCCGAAAAAAGGTTCGAAATAATGACCGGGTGGTGATGTGGTGTCATGCTACAAAAAGTTGTCAGCGGATTGGACTCGTGGAATATTATACTCTCTGCGGTTGTGTGTGGTGCTTGTTTTGCAGAGCCGGACACGTTCTTTGTGTTCGAAAGCTGTTTTGGAGTATTCGGAGAGGAACCCGCCTTGCAATGCCGAAGACAATCTGCGCGTCGGACACCTCATCATTGAAGCCTGGTTCAAGGGCTACTGAGGGAGTCCTGGACTAAGGGGTCCTCGGGCGTCCGTCCTGTTGGACATGGGCTGGACTGTTGGGCCATGAAGATACAAGACTAAAGATTCTCTCACCCGTGTCCGGATGGGACTCTCCTTGCCATGGATGGAAAGCTTAGCGTTCGGATATGAAGATTCCTTTCTCTATAACCAACTTTGTATAACCCTAGTCCCCTCCGGTGTTTATATAAACCGGAGGGTTTAGTCCATAGAGGCAAGGACAATCATAATCAGATAGGCCAGACTTCTAGGGTTTTAGCCATTATGTCTCGTGGTAGAACAACTCTTGTAACCCCCATACTCATCAATATTAATCAAGCAGGACGTAGGGTATTACCTCCATCGACAGGGCCCGGACCTGGGTAAAACTTCGTGTCCCTTATCTCCTATTACCATCAACCTCGGACGCACAATTCGGGACCCCCTACCCGAGATCCGCCGGTTTTGACATCGACAATCGGATTGTGAGAATGTAGAGCTGAATACAAGTCCTAGAGAGTAGCAAGGGAGAAAGAACCCCTACTAATGAACAACATGACCAAAATCATCAACTTCATCATGAAAACAAGTCCAAAAACTTGCTCCAGAGGAGAACTGAGTGTGCTTCCTTGGTTAGTGTCAAAGCGCCTTAGCAAATCCTGCAAAACATAAAACAAGGCTCTATGCATCTTTAGATCCAAGAAGCAACAACATTAGTAACAGTGCACAGCATGGATGTTAACAACAGATATCTGAAAATTAGAAAGGACGGAAACAATATTGGAAGATAGAGAAGAGTGATTTTGAGCAAAGCAATACACTTGAGTGTCCCTGATAGATATAAAAGGTTGCTAAGCAAGATTATGAGCTATGCTATGGTTCACCATGAGCCATGGACATGCCCACTTTTGACTACTTTTCAACTTTGTATTGACCCTCCCCACAAAAAAAAACTTTGTATAGACCCATGGACCATCGTTTACCAATGCTCCTCCAACATATCACCCTCAAGGCCTCAAGGATAGCATTGGTCATGTGTCAAGAACCCTTAGGCTGCAGACGGGCATGTACTCCATCCGTCGGGTGCATAGAGCATATAAGGAGGTGCATCGCAACCTAGGTGCATGGATATTGGATGGAGAATATTAAACCAAAAATCAATGACAATAATTACTTCTATTTGGCCCGTGAAATTGGGAAGAGCCAACCACTATGTTGGTTTTACATGTCATTTATTTCTTAAGAGCAGCATGCAAATCCTATTTAATGTCTCAACCGATGAAAATAGCAACATCTAAAATAAAAGTTAATGATTGTGGGGAATGAGAAATTCTTCCATACAGTGGGTGACTTCTATATTTGAAATACTAGATTCTCATTAGATGCCCTATGCACCGGGACGAAGAGAGTACTCTCATTAACTTGAAATATACTCCCTCTGTTCCAAATTACTCATCGCAGAAATGGATGTATCTAGAACTGAAATACATCCATACCTGCGACAAGTAATTCAGAACGGAGGGAGTACTCAAGAGGAGAGCCATTGTCGCGTGGGCTGCAGGTGCGGGCGGGGCCACCTTCCCATGGGGCTTTGCATCGTGCTTGCGTGCATCGGCTCATGCACTGCCTCGCTCGCGATGACAGGCCGGGTATTTTTGGGAGTCCACGACGCCTAGGTAGTGGGTGCGTGCGGGGCCACCTTCTAACGGGCTTTGCGTCACGCCCGAATGTGCCATCTCGTGCACGCCATGTGAGCTCGAGTCGGCCTGTCAGTGTCCTTCGCCCCTGTTCGGCTTCTTCGTTTGCACGAGCCTCATGCATAGAGGCTGCACAGATGTGTGTGCGCGTGCCGGACGACTCAGGGTGTTGGCATTGTATGGCCTGTGCCGCCACGTGTGTTCGAGATTTTGGGGAACACAATATTTCAGAAAAAATCCTATGATCATGCAAGATCTATCTAGAAGATGCATAGAAACAAGAGGGGAGAGTGTGTCCACGTACCCTCGTAAACCGAAAGCGGAAGCATTTAGTAACGCGGTTGATGTAGTCGAACGTCTTCACAATTCAACCGATCCTAGCACCGAATGTACGACACCTCCGTGTTCACCACACGTTTAGCTCGATGACGTCCCTCGAGCTCTTGATCTAGTTGAGGATGAGGGAGAGCCTCGTCATCACGATGGTGTGTTGACGGTGACAGTGAAGTTACCGGCGCAGGGCTTCGCCTAAGCACTACAACGATATGACCGAGGTGTGTAACTATGGGGGGTGCACCTCACACGGCTAAGAGAAGACTTGGTGTGCCTTTGGGGTGCCCCCCTCCCACGTATATAAAGGAGGGGGAAAGAGGAGGCCGGCCCAAGGGGGGCGTGCCGTAGGGGGGAGTCCCACTTGGACTCCCGGTCCAAGTAGGATTCGCCCCCCTTTCCTATTCCAACTAGGAGAAGGAGGGAAGGAGGAAGAGGAGAGAAGGAAGGAGGGGGGCGAGCGCCTTCTCCCGGCCGACCCTCTCTCTTCTCCACTAAGGCCCATGTTGGCCCATTAACTTCCCAGGGGGGGTTCCGATAACCCCCGGTACTCCAAAACTTATCCGAAACTTCCCGAAACCATTCTGGTGTCCTAATGTAACCTTCCAATATATGAATCTTTACCTCTCGACCATTTCGAGACTCCTTGTCATGTCCGTGATCTAATCCGGGACTCCGAACAACCTTCGGTCATCAAATCACATAACTCATAATGCAAATCGTCATCGAATGTTAAGTGTGCGGACCCGACGGGTTCGAGAACTATGTAGACATGACCGAGACACATCTCCGGTCAATAACCAATAGCGGAACCTGGATGCTCATATTGGCTCTAATACGTCTCCAACGTATCTATAATTTTTGATTTTTCCATGTTGTTTTATTATCAATCTTGGATGTTTTATAATCATTTTATAGTCATTTTATATCATTTTTCGTACTAACCTATTGACATAGTGCCAAGTGTCAGTTGCTATTTTTCCATGTTTTTTACATCGCAGAAAATCAATATCAAATGGAGTCCAAATGCCACGAAACATTACGGAGATTTTTTATGGGCCAGAAGGAAGGCAATGGGCCCTGGTTGCACCTGGGGGGTGCCCCGAGGGGGGCACAACCCACGAGGGCGCGCCAGGAGGCCCAGGCGCGCCCTGGTGGGTTGTGCCCACCTCGGGTGCCCCCTGGACAGCCTCTTTACTCTATAAATACACCAAAAATACCAGAACCCTAGGGGAGTCGACGAAATATTCATCCAGACGCCACAGAGTCCAGAACCACCAGATCCAATCTAGACACCATCACGGAGGGGTTCACCACTTCCATTGGTGCCTCTCCGATGATGTGTGAGTAGTTCTTTGTAGACCTTCGGATCCGTAGTTAGTAGCTAGATGGCTTCATCTCTCTCTCTCTCTTGATTCTCAATAGAATGGTCTCTTGGAGATCCATATGATGTACCTCTTTGCGGTGTGTTTGTTGGGATCGATGAACTTCGAGTTTATGATCAGATCTATCTTTTTATATCCATGAAAGTATTTGAGTTTCTTTGATCTATTTTATGCATGATCTCTTATAGCCTCGTATTTCTTCTCCGATGTTTGGGTTTTGTTTGGCCAACTTGATCTATTTATCTTGCAATGGGAAGAGGTGCCCGGTAGTGGGTTCGATCTTACCGTGCTTGATCCCAGTGACAGAAAGGGAACCGATGCATATGTATAGTTGCTACTAAGGATAAAAAGATGAGACCTATATCTACCACCATATAGATAAACGGATCTTGTCTACACCATGTCATCATTCTTATTGCATTACTCCATTTTTTCCATGAACTTAATACACTAGATGCATGCTGGATAGTGGTCGATGTGTGGAGTAATAGTAGTAGATGCAGGCATGAGTCGGTCTACTAATCTTGGACGTGATGCCTATGTAATGATCATTGCCTGGATATCGTCATAATTATTTGAAGTTTTATCAATTGCCCAACAGTAATTTGTTTACCCACCGTTTGCTATTTTTCTCGAGAGAAGCCACTAGTGAAACCTACGGCCCCCGGGTTTTCTTTCTCATATATTTGCCTTGCGATCTACTTTTCCTTTGCATTTTTATTCAGATCTATTAAACCAAAAATCCAAAAATACTTTGTTGCACTTTATTTTATTTTCAATCTATTACAACTTTCTCCCGCCAACACGCAATTTCTGGCGCTGTACCCCGGTAGGGATTGACAACCCCTTTAACACGTCAGGTTGTGAGGTGTTGTTGTTTGTGTGCAGGTGTTGTTTACATTGTGTTGCTTGGTTCTCCTACTGGTTCGATACCTTGGTTTCATAAATGAGGGAAATACCTACCGTCGCTGTGCTACATCATCCCTCCCTCTCTAGGGAATTACCGACGTAGTTGCAGCTACCATCAAGGAGAATTTCTGGCGCCGTTGCCGGGGAGGATCTTCAACATAATCAGGTTCCTAGTCACAAATCTCCTCTCCTTGCAATTTACATTATTCACCATTTGCCTCTCGTTTTCCTCTCCCCCACTTTACAAAAAAAATTCCGTTTTATTCGCCTCTCTTTTTCCGTTCGCCGTTTTCTTGCCAGATCTGTTTTTGAGTGCAATCTTGTTGTGTGATCATCTTGACTCAAGAGAACACCAAGTTATGTGATTTTTGAAATACCAACAACAATGATTTTATTGGCACTCTGCTTGCTCCTCCCGCCACTAGTGAGGAGACTTGTGATATTAATATTGCTTTGCTGAATCTTGTTATGAAAAAACAATTTTCCGGTACTCCTAATGAGGATGTCGTGTCCCATCTTAATACCTTCGTAGAATTATGCGATATGCAAAAGAAAAAAGATGTGGTCAAGATGAAATTATTTCTGTTCTCTTTGCGTGATTTTGTAAAAATTTGGTTCTCTTCTTTGCCTCGTAATAGTATCGATTCTTGGAACAAGTGCAAAGATGCTTTTATCACTAAGTATTTTCCTCCCTCAAAAATTATTTCCCTTAGAACCCAGATCATGAATTTCAAGCAACTTGAACATGAGCATGTTGCACAATCTTGGGAAAGGATGAAAATGATGCTAAGGAATTGCCCAACTCATGGTTTGAATCTTTGGATGATCATACAAAAAAATTATGCGCGATTGAATTTTGTTTCTCGTAATCTTTTAGATTCTGCCGCGGGTGGTACTTTTATGGAAATTACTTTGGGTGAAGCCACCAAATTTCTTGATAATACCATGGCAAATTATTCACAATGGCATACCAAAAGAGCTCCTACTAGTAAAAAAGTTAATTCGGTTGAAGAAATTTCTTCTTTGAGTGAAAAAGTTGATACTCTTGTGAAATTGGTTGCTAGTAGAAGTTCTCCTATTGATCTTAATGATATGCCTTTGTCTACTTTGATTGAGCAAAATAGTGATGCCATTGATATGAATTTTCTTTCTCGCAATAATTTCAACAACAATGCTTATAGAGGTAATTTTAATCCTAGGCCTTTTCCTAGTAATTCCTCTAATAATTATGGTAATTCCTATGGAAATCAATCTTATAATAATAATAGGAACACCTCTGAACTTGAGAATAATATTAAATAATTTATCAACACGCAAAAAATTTGCAACACTTCCATAGAAGAAAAGTTGAATAAGATTGATGATTTGTCTAGCAGTGTTGATAGAATTGCTCATGATGTGGAAAATCTCAAGATGAAAATTTTTGTGCCTAAAGTAGATGAATCAATTAAAGATCTTTATGTTTCTATGGATGAAAGTAAGAAAATAACTGCTATGCTTAGAGCTAAAGAGAATTTTTAGAAAAAAGCTTTCTCTAGTGGTTATTCTTGCAAAGATGATGAAGATCTTAAAATTATTGGTGTTTCTCCTATTGATTCTTTGTTTAGCAAAGTTAAGAATGATGAAAAAGGGACTCGATAAGAGTCAACTTTAGGTAGAAGGCGTCCCAATATTTCATAGGGTGAAAATCTTGTTGAAAAAAATGATGAAAGTGGGTTTGAAGAGGTCAAAACTTTAGCTAGTGATGCACCCACTCTTTTGGATTACAAAGACTTTAATTATGATAGTTGCTCTTTGATTTATTATATTTCTTTGTTGCAATCCATTATGAATTCACCCCATGCTTATGAACAAAACAAAGCTTTTACTAAACATATTGTTGATGCTATGATGAAAGCTCTTGAAGAAAAACTGGAATTGGAAGTTTCAATTCCTCGAAAATTGTATGATAAGTGGAACCTACTATCGAAGTCAAGATTAAAAATTATGAGTGTTTTGCTTTGTGTGACTTGGGTGCTAGTGTTTCTACAATTCTGAAATCTTTATGTGATGTGCTTGGTCTTACTAATCTTGAAGAGTGTTCTTTGAATTTGCACTTGGTGGGTTCTACTATTAAAAACCCTATGGGAAGAATTAATGATGTTCTTATTCTTGCAAATAGAAATTATGTGCCCATAGATTTTATTGTTCTTGACATTGATTGCAATCCGTCTTGTCCAATTAGTCTTGGTAGACCATTTTTATGCACTATGAGTGCCATGATTGATATGAAAGAAGGCAATATTAAGTTCCAATTTCCTTTGAGGAAGGGTATGGAACACTTTCCTAGAACAAGAATTAAGCCACCTTATGAATCAATCATGAGGGCATCTTATGGATCTCGAACCAAAGATGACAAAACTTAGATCCTTGCTTTATGCCTAGATAAGGGCGTAAAACTATAGCGCTTGTTGGGAGGCAACCCAATGAATAAAATTTATTTTTGCTTTTTGCTTCCTCTTCTTGTGTGTTTACACAATTATGCTTCTGTTATGATTGTGTTTTTTGTGTTTTAATGTAACATTCCAAATTTTCAATTTGGAATGTTATACATAGTCATCCATGCATATCATATTTTATTTGCGTTTCGTCTCGCGATCCTCGAAATCCTAAGCAACTCAAGGACCCTCGGAGAGAGAGTTGGGGATTTCCCGGTTTTCATATTTGTTTTTTATCAAATATTGAAACGAGGATTTGGTTTTAATTATTTTTCTTCGAAAATATTTCATATTAAAATATATGAGAGGAGATAATATGACTTCTCCAAGATAAATGAAATATTGGAGGAAAAATATTAAAATCAAATATTTATTTTATTTGGATTTTATTGCAATTTTGTTTGCATTAGAAAAATTGCATGTTTTTCAAAATTGTATTTTAGGTCCAAGAAAATGTTCATCTCGTTCTAAATATTTTATTTAGACGGTGAAAATTTGTTTTGGCATTTTTAGTTTTTTTATTTATTTTTCTAGGATTTTATTTCGGTCAGCGAAATTATTTAAAAAAAGTTCCGCGCCCGACCGGGCCTAAGGCCCAACCGAGCCAGGCCGGCCGCCGCCGCCTTCTTCCCTGTCGCGCGCGCCACCGCCGACCGACTCGGATGAGGAGTCCGAGCCGGACTCCGCCGCCCCGCCTTGGCCCCTCCTCCAAGCCGCCGCCGCCTCGCCCCTTTA
>NC_041392.1:450358847-450366987 GCF_002162155.2 Triticum dicoccoides | reverse complement strand
GCCGCCGCCCGCGCCTGCTACCGCCGCCGCCCCGCGAGCCGCTGCCCGCACCTCGCCCCGCCGAAGCCCCTCGCCGGAGGTAGCCGTCGGACTCCGCCGCCGTTTTTTTATAAAAACCGTCCGGTTTTTTAGAAACCCTAGATCCATTTTTTTCGGTTTCGCCGGTTTTTTCTCGGTTCTTCTAGTTAGCGGACGTTTGTCCGTATGTTCGTTTTAACGAACGGTTCTTCGCCTGTTAGATACAGCTAATGAATGCTCGTTCGTTAGTCTGTTTGTCAGTTTTCTTTTATCGGATTTATTCCGCGATTTCTCTGATCGCAATTTCTGATCCGATCTTAGTTTCTATTTATCTTCTCGCTCGTTAGTCGGAATCAGGCGATTCAAGTGCCTAGATCTTTGTCTCGAGACCGTATTTTCGTTTAACCAACTTAAATAAGTTTTTGCTACTGTAAAATTTGACCTATGTTCAGATTAGTAAACAAAGTTTCTTTCTTTCGTCGTTTCAGTTTCGTTGCTCCGTTTGATTTGATTCTTCTTGCGAACCGGAGTTCTTAAGTTGAACCTTCTAGTCAATCTCTTTTATTTGAGTTTTGCTTGTCTATCTTTGCTTGTCGCTAATGTATGTTATTGTTTTCTTGCAATAGAACACCCAGAGTGCGAAGCGTGCTACTACGAGTCCCTAGGTTTCGCAGACCGTCAGCAAGGCAAGTAACACTTTGATCATATCCCTTTTATCACCCAGTTTTTATGCATTAGTTCCAATCCTCAAACATTGCATGATTAGGATGTCAATAACATGTGGGTTGGGAAGTAGTTGATGAGGTAGCACCAATTACCCTGTTACATTCAAATCCTGGGAGTTACTTCTACGCTGCTTATATTACTATGCTATGCTCGTAGACGTGGTTTGGGTTTGAGTGAAATCCATGACAGAGGAGAGATTGTTAATTAATGGTTCAACTTAAGGTGGCAACTTAAATTAACATCTGGGTGGATTGAGGCACCTGGAGTACCCAGTGTTGCCTTTTTTTGGAAATCCCGGAGTACCCGTGTGATCTTCCTATGGACCGCCACCCAGGTTCAAAGGGAACTGAGATGATTCATGCTAGAAACTTCCGTGTGCAGCCACAAGCTATTATGGGCTCTAGCATAGTGGAATAAGATACATGAAGCTCTTGAAGAGGCAGATCAGCAGGTAGTGGGATGTAGGTTTGGTATGGTCTGTCCAAAGTAGAGAGTTAATGTTTCTGAAAGAGTGTGTCTCGGTCATCCGTATCTCAAACACCTTGTAGTGCGAGAAATCCAACGGAGGCGATCGAGTCTTGTGGGGAAAAGTGCGCAAACCTCTACAGAGTGTATAATCTAATCATGGTTAGCCGTGTCCCCGGTTATGGACAATTCTTGAGTATCTAGTATTTGGGTTATCACATGTATCTCATCATTCTTAATTAATATTGCTGGGATGTTAATCACTTAAATTGGGATTGAGTTGGAGGAACCTTCTCAATGATGTTTCAACTACCATGATAGTTAAATTAAAAGCTATGCCCTTGTTGTAGGAAAAAATTGGCTTTTTGCAAAAACTATAACCATAGAGTTTTCCACCAGCCAAATATGCATGTAGTGATAGCATTATTCTGTTCTTGCTCTACCGTGTTATTTTGCCAGCATATTCCATGTGCTGACCCGTTTTCGGGCTGCAACGTATTATGTTGCAGACTTTTCAGACAAGGAGTAAGGTCGTTAGGTCGTTGCCGTGCAGCTCAGTTATGTCGTTGGAGTTAATGGACTCACTTTATCTTCCAAGCCTTCCGCTGTTATCGTATCAGATGGCCTTAAGCCATATTATTGTAATAAGTTCTCTTTGGAGACATTCGATGTAATAAGTGTGTGATTGCCACTCTGTTATAAATCCTTCGAGTACTGAGTGTGTCAGCATTACCGATCCAGGGATGACACTGAAGCACAGAGACTTGACCATCTGAGGTCGGGTCGCTACAAGTTGGTATCAGAGCACATGCTGAGTGTAGGACACGACCACTAAGATAAACCCTAGGTCACACTTCTCTACTCATTTCCGACTCCTCCTCATTTTCTACTCCTTATGATGGCGGAGATGAAGAACAAGTTTGCACAACCGGATGAAGACACACCTTTTGGACGCCACTTGAAGGAAGTCACTAGGTACTTGAACATTGGAATACCAAGATTCGCCGGAACGTACAACACCACTTTACCTGAAGAGGAGCGCTGGATGGTACAAGTACAAGTTCTAGGAAGAACGTTCTCGCCAACTTCTAAACCCATAGAATTTTCTTTCGAAGCACACACCTGGAGTCTAGGCAAGAGCATGGCAGCCCACATTACCATGGGATGCATTGGAGAAGTCTACAACAGGGAGCTTAAGGACACTATCTATCAAATATGTGGGCGCCGAGACGAGCAATGGGAAGTAATCAACACCAGGAAGGATAGATCCATTGCAGCTTTCATCTAGGAGCTAAACCAACACATTCGACGTCAGGAGAACCAGATGTGCGCAGACATGATGGACTTGAAGAAGGCGAAGACTAGAATCATTGAGCTGGAGGAAGAACTCAAGTTTACACACGATGGATATGAGGAGGAAATCAAGACACTACTGGAGAAGAATGACGACTTAGTCAAGAAGATCGGAGTATTCATGGGAGGACCGGCACCAGTGGAAGAAGACAAAGAAGAAGAACCCAAGGAGATACGCCCCGAGGACTACATCATCATTGACGACACCGATTCCGATCCTAGTGATGATGACCTTGAAGATGAAGCTGGAGCTGACATCATGGAGTCTTCCACCGATCAGAATTTCTAGATGACCACCAAATATTAGTAGTATTTCCCCATGTAATTAGTAGTACATGAGCACTTTGCGATAGTCCTAGACCGTTTGTATGCCCTTGCTTGATTTATTGAGTGAAATGTTTGTGTTTGTCTCATGTGCATATGGGTAGTGTTTTCTCATTAGACCCCTTTTCTATTCTGATCTCTTCCATCTAAACCCATCAGATGCCTCCGAGACGTGACACCGGTTTGCTTTCCATTGGAGCTCACCCAGTTGATCCAGCAGCAGAATACTTTGATGCAGTTGCTAGTTCAGAACCAGGGCAACAACAACAACAACCCGCCACCAGTGGACAACCTAGCCTGTTTTCTAAGGTTACAGCCGCCGGTGTTTTCCAGTAGCACCGAGCCTATAGTTGCTGATGATTGGCTACGCCGTATTGGAAGGGAGTTGACCACCGTTGGTTGCACGGATGCTGAGAAGGTGCGTTTTGCCGCACATCAGTTGGATGGACCAGCAACCTCATGGTGGGAGAATTACACAGCCACTTTCCCCATAGCGAACGTCACTTGGGACCAGTTTCAGCAAGCTTTCCGCACAGCCCATGTCTCAACTAGAGCTATGCAGATAAAGAAGTAGGAGTTCCGCAACCTACGCCAGGGGAACCATACTGTGGCTCAGTACGTGGATGATTTTAGCAAGTTATCACGCTACGCCCCTGATGATGTGGCCACAGATGCCGCGAAGTAGGAGAAGTTTATGGAAGGGCTGAATGATGAGATGAGCATGCAGTTGATGGTAGAAACCTTCAACAACTATCAGGAGTTGGTAGATAAGGCTCTTATGATCGAAGAGAAGCAGCAGCAGATTGAGAACCGCAAGAGAAAGTATGGACAAGGGAGGTATAAATCAGGAGCTCAGTAGAAGCCTCGCCTAACCCCGAACTCGGGAGGACTTGTTCGTAACCATGGAGGTCACAACCACACTGGAGGAGGATCGCATAACTACAATGGTTCTAAGAATGGGAATGGGAACGGAACCAACCATAACCAAAACCGCCTCAATCCAGCCACACCCACCAAAAGAGACCTAAGTCATGTTACTTGCTTCAAGTGTGGGAAGACTGGACACTACGCCACGGAGTGCCCTGAGAGAAAGAATGGAACGGAAATGGGAGCGCTGGGAAGAAGCCTAATCCATTCAACAAAGGACAAATGAACCACGTTAACGTGGAGGAGGTTGTAGAGTAGCCGAACACGGTAATAGGTAAGTTCTTGGTTAAGTCATTTACCGCTCTTGTTCTTTTCAATACTGGTGCATCGCATTCATACATATCAAGGGAATTTGTGGATAAGTTTAAACTACCAACCCAAACCCTTAGGACCCCTCTGTTAGTAAGCTCACCCAGAGCAGAATACATGGCTAGCCGATGGTGCAACCAAGTACCCTTAACCATTGGCACACATGTTTTTCCATCCGACCTAATTATCTTGGAGTCACAAGGATTGGATGTGATATTAGGTATGGACTGGATGTTAAATTTTGGAGGGAGTATTGACTGTGCTAGTAAGTCGATTTATCTTACCACCCCGGAGGGAAAAAGGATTAAGTATGTGTCTAGGCATGTTCCTAGGAGGAGCCAAGTGAATGCCCTTATGGGAGTTCTTCAGGAGGAAGTGCCTGTAGTGAAGGATTATCCGGATGTTTTTCCACAGGAGTTACCCGGCATGCCACCGGATAGAGACATTGAGTTTCTGATAGAGATGTTGCCAGGAACAGGACCAATATCCAAGAGACCCTATCGGATGCCCGCAAATGATCTGGAGGAAATTAAGCAACAGATCAAGGAGTTATTGGAAAAAAGGATACATTCAAAGAAGTTCATCACCTTGGGGAGCCCCTGTGCTTTTGGTGGAGAAGAAGGACAAATCCCTAAGGATGGTTGTTGATTATCAAGCCTTGAATGAGGTGACGATTAAGAACAAGTACCCACTGCCGATGATCAATGATCTGTTTGATCAGTTGCAAGGAGCTAAGGTGTTTTCAAAGATCGACCTGCGATCAGGATACCATCAGTTGAAGATACGTGAGAAGGATATACCAAAGACAGCGTTCACGACGTGTTATGGATTATACAAGTACACGATCATGTCATTTGGACTGACTAATGCCCCTGCTTATTTCATGAGCATGATGAACAAGGTGTTCATGGAGTATTTGGACAAGTTTGTTGTGGTGTTTATTGATGATATTATGGTATACTCGAAGAACGAGGAGGAGCACAAGGAGCATTTGCGCTTAGTTCTCGAGAAACTCAGGGAACACCAGTTGTATGCTAAGTTTAGCAAATGCAAGTTTTGGTTGAAGGAAGTCGGATTCCTTGGACATGTTATATCAGGAGAAGGTATAGCAGTAGACCCCAGCAAAATTCAGTCAGTCACTGAATGGTTGGCACCCACTTTAGTTAGCGAGATCCGCAGTTTTCTTGGACTCGCAGGATACTATCAGAGATTCATTGAGAACTTTTCCAAGATTGCGAAGCCAATGACTGAACTATTAAAGAAGGATACTAAGTTTAAATGGACAGACGAATGCGAGGCAAGTTTCCAGGACTTGAAGAAACGGTTGACTACAACACCAGTGCTAACACTGCCAGATATACATAAGGAATTCCAAGTGTATTGCGGCGCCTCTCGCTTAGGACCTGGATGTGTGCTTATCCAGGACGGAAGAGTTGTTTCGTATGCCTCACGACAACTAAAACCTCACGAGTTGTATTATGCCACACATGATTTGGAGTTAGCAGCCGTAGTGCATGCATTGAAGACCTGGAGGCATTACCTTATCGGAAACCGATGTGATGTATACACGGACCATAAGAGTTTGAAGTACATTTTCACCCAGAAGGAACTGAACCTTAGACAGAGGAGATGGTTGGAGCTTATAAAGGATTATGATATGAAGCTACACTATCACCCAGGAAAGGCCAATGTTGTAGCAGACGCTTTGAGCAGGAAGAGTTATGCTAATATCCTTGAAAGTAAGGGATTGCCGAAGGAGTTAGCAGAGAATATCATGGAACTTCGATTGGAGATTGTTCCTAGAGGATTCGTAGAAACAATGGAGGTCCAGTCGACATTGCTGGACAAGATTCGGGAGGCTCAGAAGGATGACAAGGAGATTGCCAAGATAAAGGAGAAGATGAGCAAGGGAAAGGCCAAAGGTTTTCGTGAAGATGAGCATGATACCTTATGGTTTGAGGATCGAGTTTATGTGCCCAATAACCAGGAGATCAGGAAGTTAATACTTCAAGAGGCTCATGACTCACCATACTCGATACACCCAGGAAACACCAAGATGTATCTAGATTTGAAGGAACGTTTCTAGTGGACCGGTATGAAGAAGGATATTGCCAAGTATGTGGCCATATGTGATGTATGTCACAGAGTAAAGGCAGAACATCAGAAGCCAGCAGGACTATTACAGCCTATGCCGATACCCGAATGGAAGTGGGATAAACTTGGCATGGACTTTATCACCGGATTGCCCAGGACTAAAGCAGGATATGATTCCATATGGGTAGTAGTTGATCGCTTGACCAAAGTGGCTCACTTCATCCCAGTGAAAACCACTTATAACAGTGCAAAGTTGGCCAAGATTTATATGTCCAGGATCGTATGTCTTCATGGAGGTACGAGAACCATCGTATCAGATAGAGGAACACAGTTTACTTCAAAGTTCTGGCATCAGTTACATCAAACTTTGGGAACAAGGTTAGAGTTCAGTACAGCTTTCCACCCATAGACAGATGGACAGACCGAGAGAGTGAACCAAATTTTGGAGGACATGTTGAGAGCCTGTGCGCTAGATTATGGATCTAGTTGGGATGACAATTTACCTTACGCAGAGTTCTCGTACAACAATAGCTGCCAAGCCAGTTTGAAGATGGCACCGTTTGAAGCCCTGTATGGACACAGGTGCAGAACACCGTTGATGTGGGACGAGGTAGGAGACCGATAGTTGTTTGGACCAGACTTGATCAAAGAGTCTGAGGAGAAGGTTAAATTGATTCGTGATAGACTGAAGATTGCGCAGTCCAGACAGAAGAGTTATGCAGACTCAAAACGCAAAGAGGTAACTTATGAAATTGGAGACAGAGCATATCTGCGAGTATCACCCTTGCGAGGAGTGAAAAGTTTTGGAGTTAAGGGGAAATTAGCTCCGAGATTTGTAGGACCGTATCGTGTTTTGGAACGGATGGGAGAAGTTGCCTACAAGTTGGAATTACCCACAGGATTGTCAGGAGTTTATGATGTGTTCCATGTTTCACGGTTGAAGAAGTGTCATGCTGAGATGGCTGATATACCATTACGAGATACAGTACCCTTGGAGGCAATTTAGTTGGACAGTGATTTGACTTACAAGGAGAAGCCAGTAAAGATTCTTGAGTTTGCCAGCAGAGTCACTCGCAGTAAGGTTATCAAGTTTTGCAAAGTTCAGTGAAGCCACCATATCGAGGATGAAGCCACCTGGGAACGAGAGGATGATCTTCGCAAAGACCACCCACACCTATTTTCTAGCCAACCCGAATCTCGAGGGCGAGATTCATCTTAAGGGGGGGTAGGTTTGTAACATCCCAAATTTTCAATTTGGAATGTTATACATAGTAATCCATGCATATCATATTTTATTTGCGTTTCGTCTTGCGATCCTCGAAATCCTAAGCAACTCAAGGACCCTCGCAGAGAGAGTTGGGGATTTCCCGGTTTTCATATTTGATTTTTATCAAATATTGAAACGAGGATTTGGTTTTAATTATTTTTCTCCGAAAATATTTCATATTAAAATATATGAGAGGAGATAATATGACTTCTCCAAGATAAATGAAATATTGGAGGAAAAATATTAAAATCAAATATTTGTTTTATTTGGATTTTATTGCAATTTTGTTTGCATTAAAAAAATTGCATGTTTTTCAAAATTTCATTTTAGGGCCAAGAAAATGTTCATCTCGTTCTAAATATTTTATGTAGACGGTGAAAATTTGTTTTGGCATTTTTAGATTTTTTATTTATTTTCTAGGATTTTATTTTGGTCAGCGAAATTATTAAAAAAAAAAGTTTCGCGCCCGACTGGGCCTAAGGCCCAGCCGAGCCAGGCTGGCCGCCGCCGCCGCCTTCCCTGTCGCGCGCGCCGCCGCCGACCGACTCGGACGAGGAGTCCGAGCCGGACTCCGCCGCCCCGCCTTGGCCCCTCCTCCAAGCCGCCGCCGCCCCGCCCCTTTATATACGCCGCCTGCAGCCGCCGCCGCCCCGCGCC
>NC_041392.1:450264582-450358124 GCF_002162155.2 Triticum dicoccoides | reverse complement strand
GGAGCCCCTCGCCGGAGGTAGCAGCCGGACTCCGCTGCCGTTTTTTTTATAAGAACCGTCCGGTTTTTTAGAAACCCTAGATCCGTTTTTTTGGTTTCGCCGGTTTTTTCTCGGTTTTTCTAGTTAGCGGACGTTCGTCCGTATGTTCGTTCTAACGAACGGTTCTTCACCCGTTAGATACAGCTAACGAACGCTCGTTCGTCAGTTTTCTTTTATCGGATTTATTCCGCGATTTCTCTGATCGCGATTTCTGATCCCATCTTAGTTTTTGTTTATCTTTTCGCTCGTTAGTCAGAATTAGGCGATTCAAGCGCCTAGATCTTCGTCTCGAGACCCTCTTTTCGTTTAACCAACTTAAATAAGTTTTTGCTACTGTAAAATTTGACCTAGGTTCAGATTAGTAAACGAAGCTTCTTTCTTTCGTCGTTTGAGTTTCGTTGCTCCGTTTGATTTGATTTTTCTTGCGAACCGGAGTTCTTAAGTTGAACCTTCTAGTCAATCTCTTTTATTTGATTTTTGCTTGCATATCTTTGCTTGTTGCTTATGTATGTTATTGTTTGCTTGCGATAGAACACCCGGAGTGCGAAGCGTGCTACTACGAGTCCCTAGGTTTCGCAGACCGTCAGCAAGGCAAGTAACACTTTGATCATATCGCTATTATCACCCAGTTTTTATGCATTAGTTCCAATCCTCAAACATTGCATGATTAGGATGTCAATAACATGTGTGTTGGGAAGTAGTTGATGAGGTAGAACCTATTACCCTGTTACATTCAAACCCTGGGAGTTACTTCTACGCTGCTTATATTACTATGCTATGCTATGCTCGTAGACGTGGTTTGGGTTTGAGTGGAATCCATGAAAGAGGAGAGATTGTTAATTAATGGTTCAACTTAAGGTGGCAACTTAAATTAACATCTGGGTGGATTGAGGCACCTGGAGTACCTAGTGTTGCCTGTTTTTTTTGGAAATCCCGGAGTACCCGTGTGATGTTCCTATGGACCGCCACCCAGGTTCAAAGGGAAATGAGATGATTCATGCTAGAAACTTCCGTGTGTAGCCACAAGCTATTATGGGCTCTAGCATAGTTGAGTAAGATACGTGAAGCTCTTGAAGAGGCAGATCAGCAGGTATTGGGATGTAGGTTTGGTATGGTTTGTCCGGAGTAGAGAGTTAATGTTTCTGAAAGAGTGTGTCTCGGTCATCCGTATCTCTAACACCTTGTAGTGCGAGAAATCCAACGGAGGCGATCGAGTCTTGTGGGGAAAAGTGCGCAAACCTCTGCAGAGTGTATAATCTAATCATGGTTAGCCATGTCCCCGGTTATGGACAATTCTTGAGTATCTAGTATTTGGGTTATCACATGTATCTCATCATTCTTAATTAATATTGCTGGGATGTTAATCACTTAAATTGGGATTGAGTTGGAGGAACCTTCTCAATGATGTTTCAACTACCATGATAGTTAAATTAAAATATATTCCTTTGTTGTAGGGAAAAATTGGCTTTTCGCAAAAACTATAACCATAGAGCTTTCCACCAGCCAAATATGCATGTAGTGATAGCATTATTCTGTTCTTGCTCTACTGTGTTATTTTGCCAGCATATTCCATGTGTTGACCCGTTTTCGGGCTGCAACGTATTATGTTGCAGACTTTTCAGACGAGGAGTAAGGCCGTTAGGTCGTTGCCGTGCAGCTCAGTTATGCCGTTGGAGTTGATGGACTCACTTTATCTTCCAAGCCTTCCGCTGTTATTGTATTAGATGGCCTTAAGCCATATTATTGTAATAAGTTCTCTTTGGAGACATTCGATGTAATAAGTGTGTGATTGCCACTCTGTTATAAATCCTTCGAGTACTGTGTGTGTGTCAGCATTACCGATCCAGGGATGACACTGAAGCACAGAGACTTGACTATCTGAGGTCGATTCGCTACATTTAATTAGTGTTTGTGCCAATTAAAGCCTTTAGGATCTTCTTGGGCAATAGTTGTTTGATCTTGCTGAAAAAACAGAAACATTTATGCTCACGAAATTAATTTTAATTTTTTACCAGAGAGCGATAAAATACCCGTTCCAACTGCAGTAGATCAATATACAAATTTCTAAGGTCCTCCTAGTTTTGCAGAGTTTTTTTAGTTACAGAAGTATTCGAAATAGTCAGATTGCTACAGACTGTTCTGTTTTGACAGATTCTGTTTTCTTTGTGTTGTGTGCTTATTTTGATGGCTCTATGGTTTTCTTTGATGAGTTTTTGCCATTGAAAGTTTGGAATACAATAGATATTATACAAAAACAAAATATGAATTGGTTTGATACAACACTTATAGTAGTGATTTATTATTCTTATACTAACGGATCTCATGAATGCTTTGTTGAGTTTTGTGTGATTGAAGTTTTCAAGTTTTGGTTATCTTACGATGGATGAAGGAAGGATGTAAGAGCCTAAGCTTGGGGATGCCCCGGCATCCCAAGCTATTGTCCAAGAATGAGCAACCAACTAAGCTTGGGGATGCCCCCGAATGGCATCCCCGCTTTCTTCCAACAACTATCGGTATTTTACTCGAGGCTATATTTTTATTCGTCTAATGATATGTTTTTTGCTTGGAGCATCTTGTACGATATGTGTCTTTGCTTGTTTTATTTTTTGTTTTAAGTCATCAATCCTTGCTGTACACACCTTTTTGAGAGAGCCAAAATTATGTCATGACTTGTTAGAATTGCTCTCTATGCTTCACTTAAATCTTTTATGAGCTAGGACTTGCTCTAGTGCTTCATTTATATATTTTTTAGCATGGTGGGATTTGTTATTTTTGAAGAAATGCTCTCTTGCTTCACTTAGATTTATTTGGGAGTTAGTAAAATTTTGAAGAAATTCTCTCTTTCTTCACTTAAATTATTTTGAGAGAAAGAAAATTTGTTATGCTCATGATCTTCACTTATATTTGTTTGAGCTTATGAAAAGCAACACATGAAAATTAGTCCCAAAGTGATAGATATCCAAGAAGGATAAAGTAAAAGAAAATGTCATGAAGATCATTGGACAAAATAAACTTGATTCTTAGTAATAGTTTTGAGATATGATGATGTGATATGTGAGTCATCTTGATGAGTAATTATGCTTTAGTAGGAATATTGGTGTTAAGGTTTGTGATTCCCTATGCATGCACGAAAGTCAATAATCATGCAATGAAAATTATATCCTACTTGTGATGCATTATTCGGTGTTAATTATGCTTAATGCTTGCTTATGTGATTATTCGTTTCTTGGTTGGTCGCTTTCCAATCTTTTTGCTAGCCTTCATTTTGCACTAAGTATGATCTCTACTTGTGCATCCAAAATCCTTTAAACCAGTTTTGCCACATGAGTCCACTATATCTACCTATATGTGGTATTATTTTGCCGTTTTAAGAAAATTTGCATGTGCCATCTCTAATTTTCAAAATAAACTTCTCTTTTGTGTGTTTGTTTCGCTCGAGGAGCGGTGAGGGGTGGCTAATATTTTCCATGCTAGATGTGTTATTCTCAAGATGAGTGTTTATTGCACGAGAGTAAGGCAAAGGTATTAGGGATTCCCAGTCCTGAAATGCAAAAATAAATGAATTTACTTTATGTTGTCAAATAATAAATTCCTTGGAAAGTGTTGGTATGGAGGGCACCCGTGGATACGGTTAGCCATGGAAAGTGAAAGTTATGGTGGAAAAAGGAATACACTTTATTTTCTGTTTGGGAACCGCCTATGATATATCTATGCATGGAAAGTATAGGGAACTCTAAGTCGTTTTCATTGGTGGGATGGATACACCTCCCAAAATGTTTTTATCTCAATTTTTTCGCTTTGAGCTCTGGCACCTCTACAAATCCCCACTTCCCTCTATGAAGGGACTTTCTTTTACTTTATGCAATTTTTATTTTGAAATTTGAGTCTCCATCTTCTCTCATAAAAGCACCAACTAGGAGGCAGTATGATCGTGCTCAAGTATTGGTTGTAGTTAATATTCGAGTGTGTTTCATGAATGGATCAATGTTTGAGCATGATGGGCTAGGGATAACTTGTTTTAGCATTGATATTTTGAAAGACATGGTTGCTTGTTGATATGCTTGAGTATCTAAACTATTATGTCAAAACTAGACTATTGCTTTGAACCACATAAAAGTCCAAATGTCCACGCTAAAAATAAAAGAATATGATATGACTTGGTGAACATAACTCCACATCAAAAATTCTGTTTTTATCACTTACCTACTCGAGGACGAGTAGGAGTTAAGCTTGGGGATGCTGATACGCCTCCAACGTATCTATGATTTTTGATTGTTCCATGTTGTTTTATTATCAATCTTGGATGTTTTATAATCATTTTGTAGTCATTTTATATCATTTTTGGTACTAACCTATTGACATTGTGCCAAGTGCCAGTTGTTGTTTTTTCCATGTTTTTTACATCGCAGAAAATCAATATCAAATGGAGTACAAATGCCACGAAACTTTACAGAGGTTTTTACGGGCCAGAATGAAGGCAATGGGCCTTGGTTGCACCTAGGGGTGCCCCGAGGGGGGCACAACCCACCAGGGCGCTCCAGGAGGCCGAGGTGCGCCCTGGTGGGTTGTGCCCACCTTGGGCCCCCCCCCGGACCACCTCTTTGCTCTACAAATACCCCAAAAATACCAGAACCCTAGGGGAGTCAGCAAAATATTCATCCAACCGCTGCAGAGTCCAGAACCACCAGATCCGATCTAGACACCATCACGGAGGGGTTCACCACTTCCATTGGTGCCTCTCCGATGATGCATGAGTAGCTCTTTGTAGACCTTTGGGTCTATAGTTAGTAGTTGGATGGCTTCATCTCTCTCTCTTGATTCTCAATACAATGGTCTCTTGGAGATCCATATGATGTAACTCTTTTGCGGTGTGTTTGTTGGGATCGATGAACTTCAAGTTTATGATCAGATCTATCTTTTTATATCCATGATAGTATTTGAGTTTCTTTGATCTCTTTTATGCATGATCTCTTATAGCCTCATATTTCTTCTCTGATATTTGGGTTTTGTTTGGCCAACTTGATCTATTTATCTTGCAATGGGAAGAGGTGCCCGGTAGTGGGTTCGATCTTACCGTTCTTCATCGCAGTGACAGAAAGGGAACCAACACGTATGTATAGTTGCTACTGAGGATAAAAGATGAGATCTATATCTACCGCCATATAGATAAATGGATCTTGTCTAGATCATGTCATCGTTCTTATTGTATTACTCCATTTTTCCATGAACTTAATACACTAGATGCATGCTGGATAGCGGTAGATGTGTGGAGTAATAGTCGTAGATGCAGGCAGGAGTCGGTCTACTAATCTTGGACGTGATGCCTATGTAATGAGCATTTCCTGGATATCGTCATAATTATTTGAAGTTCTATCAATTGCCCAACAGTAATTTGTTTACCCACCGTCTGCTATTTTTCTCGAGAGAAGCCACCAGTGAAACCTACGGCCCCTGGGTCTTCTTTCTCATATATTTGCCTTGCGATCTACTTTTCCTTTGCATTTTTCAGATCTATTAAACCAAAAATCCAAAAATACTTTGTTGCACTTTATTTTATTTGCGATCTATTACAACTTTCTCCCATCAACAAGCAATTTGTGGCGCCGTACCCCGGAAGGGATTGACAACCCCTTTAACACGTCGGGTTGCGAGGTGTTGTTGTTTGTGTGCATGTGCTGTTTACATTGTGTTGCTTGGTTCTCCTACTGGTTCGATACCTTGGTTTCATAACTGAGGGAAATACCTACCGTTGCTATGCTACATCATCCCTCCCTCTCTAGGGAATTACCGACGTAGTTGCAGCTACCATCAGGCTCCTACGCATTCTACGAAGATCTTTATTGGTCAAACCACATAACAACATACGTTGTTCCCTTTGTCATCGGTATGTTACTTGCCCGAGATTCGATCGTCGGTATCATCATACCTAGTTCAATCTCGTTACCGGCAAGTCTCTTTTCTCGTTTAGTAATGCATCATCCTGTAACTAACTCATTAGTCACATTGCTTGCAAGGCTTATAGTGATGTGCATTACCGAGAGGGCCCATAGATACCTCTACGATACACGGAGTGACAAATCCTAATCTCGATCTATGTCAATTCAACAAACACCATCGCGAGACAGCTGTAGAGCATCTTTATAATCACCCAGTTACGTTGTGACGTTTGATCGCACACAAGGTGTTCCTCCGATATTCGGGAGTTGCATAATCTTATAGTCATAGGAACATGTATAAGTCATGAAGAAAGCAATAGCAATAAACTAAACGATCATTATGCTAAGATAATTGATGGGTCTTGTCCATCACATCATTCTCTAATGATATGATCCCGTTCATCAAATGACAACACATGTCTATGGTTAGGAAACTTAACCATCCTTGATTAACGAGCTAGTCAAGTAGAGGAATACTAGGGACACTCAGTTTTGTCTATGTACTCACACATGTACTAAGTTTTCGGTTAATACAATTCTAGCATGAATAATAAACATTTATCATGATATAAGGAAATATAAATAACAACTTTATTATTGCCTCTAGGGCATATTTCCTCCAGTCTCCCACTTGCACTAGAGTCAATAATCTAGATTACATAGTAATGATTCTAACACCCATGGAGTCTTGGTGTTGATCGTGTTTTGCTCGTCAGAGATGCTTAGTCAACGGGTCTGCAACATTCAGATCCTTATGTATCTTGCAAATCTCTATTTCTCCCTCCTTGACTTGATCGCGGATGGAATTGAAGTGACTCTTGATGTGCTTGGTTCTCTTGTGAAATCTGGATTCCTTTACCAAGGCAATTGCACCAGTATTGTCACAAAAGATTTTCATTGGACCCGATGCACTAGGTATTACACCTAGATCGGATATGAACTCCTTCATCCAGACTCATTCATTTGCTACTTCCGAAGCAACTATGTACTCCGCTTCACATGTAGATGCCACCACGACTCTCTGCTTGGAACAGCACCAACTGACAGCTCCACCATTCAATATAAATTTTTATCCGGTTGTGACTTAGAGTCATCCGGATCAGTGTCAAAGCTTGCATCAACGTAACCATTTACGACGAGCTCTTTGTCACCTCCATAAACGAGAAACATATCCTTAGTCCTCTTCAGGTATTTCAGGATGTTCCTGACCGTTGTTTAGTGATCCACTCCTGGATTACTTTGGTAACTCCCTGCTAAACTAATAGCAAGGCAAACATCAGGTCCGGTACACAGCATTGCATACATGATAGAACCTATGGCTGAGGCATAGGGAATGACTTTCATTTTCTCTCTATCTTCTGCAGTGGTCGGGCATTGAGTCTGACTCAATTTCACACCTTGTAACACGGGCAAGAACCCTTTCTTTGACTGATCCATTTTGAACTTCTTCAAAACTTTATCAAGGTATGTGCTTTGTGAAAGTCCAATTAAGCATCTTGATCTATATCTATAGATCTTGATGCCTAATATATAAGCAGCTTCACAGAGGTCACTCATTGAAAAATTCTTATTCAAGTATCCTTTTATGCTATCCAGAAATTCTGTATTATTTCCAATCAACAATATGTCATCTACATTGGAAATGCAACAGAGCTCCCACTCACTTTCTTGTAAATACAGGCTTCTCAGAAATTCTGTATAAAACCATATGCTTTGATCACACTATCAAAGTGTATATTCCAACTCCAAGAGTCTTGCACCAGTCCATAAATGGATCGCTGGAGCTTGCACACTTTGTTAGCACCTTTTGGATCGACAAAACCTTCTGGTTGCATCATATACAACTCTTCTTTAAGATATCCATTAAGGAATGTAGTTTTGACATCCATTTGCCACATTTCATAATCATAAAATGCAGAAATTGCTAACATGGTTTAGACGGACTTAAGCATCGCTACGAGTGAGAAGGTCTCATCATAGTCAACTCCTTGAACTTGTCGAAAACTTTTCACAACAAGTTGAGCTTTGTAGACAGTAGCATTACCATCAGCATCAGTATTCTTCTTGAAGATCCATTTATTCTCTATTGTTTGCCGATCATCGGGCAAGTCAACCAAAGTCCACACTTTGTTTTCATACATGGATCCCATCTCAGATTTCATGGCCTCAAGCAATTTCATGGAATCTGGGCTCATCATCGCTTCCTCATAGTTCGTAGGTTCATCATGGTCAAGTAACATGACCTCCAGAACAGGATTACCGTACCACTCTGGTGCGGACCTTACTCTGGTTGACCTACGAGCTTCGGTAGTAACTTGATCAGAAGTTTCATGATCATCATCATTAGCTTCCTCACTAATTGGTGTAGGAATCATTGGAACTGATTTCTGTGATGAACTACTTTTCAATAAGGGAGCAGGTACAATTACCTCATCAAGTTCTACTTTCCTCCCACTCACTTCTTTCGAGAGAAACTCTTTTTCTAAAAAGGATCCATTCTTAGCAACGAATATCTTGCCTTCGGATCTGTGATAGAAGGTGTACCCAATGGTTTCCTTTGGGATCCTATGAAGACGCATTTCTCCGATTTGGGTTCGAGCTTATCAGGTTGAAGCTTTTTCACATAAGCATCGCAACCCCAAACTTTAAAAAACGACAACTTGGGTTTCTTGCCAAACCACGGTTCATATGGTGTCGTCTCAACGGATTTAGATGGTGCCCTATTTAACATGAATGCAGCCGTCTCTAAAGCATAACCCCAAAACAATAGCGGTAAATCAGTAAGAGACATCATAGATCGCACCATATCTAATAAAGTGCGGTTACGGTGTTCGGACACACCATTATGATGTGGTGTTCTAGGTGGCATGAGTTGCGAACTATTCTGCATTGTTTCAAATGAAGACCAAATTCATAACTCAAATATTCACCTCCACGATCAAATCATAGAAACTTTATTTTCTTGTTACGATGATTTTCCACTTCACTCTGAAATTCTTTGAACTTTTCAAAAGTTTCAGACTTATGTTTCATCAAGTAGATATACCCATATTTGCTCAAATCATCTGTGAAGGTCAGAAAATAACGACACCCGCCGTGAGCCTCAACACTCATTGGACTGCATACATCAGTATGTATTATTTCCAATAAGTCAGTTGCTCGCTCCATTGTTCCGGAGAACAGAGTCTTAGTCATCTTTCCCACGAGGCATGGTTCGCAAGCATCAAGTGATTCGAAAAGCCCATCAGCATGGAGTTTCTTCATGCGCTTTACACCAATATGACCTAAACGGTAGTGCCACAAATAAGTTGCACTATCATTATTAACCTTGTATCTTTTGGCTTCAATATTATGAATATGTGTATCACTACTATCGAGATTCAACAAAAATAGACCACTCATCAAGGGTGCATGACCACAAAAGATATTACTCATATAAATAGAACCACCATTATTCCCTGATTTTAATGAATAACCGTCTCGCATCAAACAAGATCCAGATATAATGTTCATGCTTAACGCTAGCACCAAATAACAATTATTCAGGTCTAAAACTAATCCCGAAGGTAGATGTAGAGGTGGCGTGTCGACAGCGATCACATCGACTTTGGAACCATTTCCCACGCGCATCGTCACCTCGTCCTTATCCAATCTTCATTTAATCTGTAGCCCCTGTTTCAAGTTGCAAATATGAGCAGCAGAACCAGTATCAAATACCCAAGCGCTACTACGAGCATTAGTAAGGTACACATCAATAACATGTATATCAAATATACCTTTCACTTTGCCATCCTTCTTATCCGCCAAATACTTGGGGCAGTTTCGCTTCCAGTGACCAGTCCCTTTGTAGTAGACGCACTTAGTCTCAGGCTTTGGTCCAGACTTGGGCTTCTTCACTTGAGCAGCAACTTGCTTGCCGTTCTTATTGAAGTTCCCCTTCTTCCCTTTGCCCTTTTTCTTGAAACTAGTGGTCTTGTTAACCATCAACACTTGATGCCCCTTCTTGATTTCTACCTCCACAGCCCTTAGCATCGTGAAGAGCTTGGCAATTGTCTTATCCATCCCTTGCATATTATATTTGATACGTCTCCAACATATCTATAATTTTTTATTGTTCTATGCTATTATATTATATGTTTTGGATGTTTAATGGGCTTTATTATGCACTTTTATATTATTTTTGGGACTAACCTATTAACCAAATGCCCAATGCAAATTGTTGTTTTTCGCCTATTTCAGTGTTTCGCAGAAAAGGAATATCAAACGGAATCCAAACGGAATGAAACCTTCGCGAGGATCTTTTTGGAACAAACGCAATCCAGGAGACTTGGAGTGGACGTCAAGGAAGCAGCAAGGTGGCCACGAGGTAGGGTGGCGCGCCTAGGGGGGCCAGGCGCGCCACCCACCCTTGTGGGCCCATCGTAGCTCCACCGACCTACTTCTTTTGCCTATAGATACTCTTATACCCTGAAAACATCTAGGAGAGCCATGAAACCACTTTTCCACCGCCACAACCTTCTGTACCCGTGAGATCCCACCTGGGGACCTTTTCCGGCGATCTACCGGAGGGGGATTCGATCATGAAGGGCTTCTACATCAATACCATAGCCTCTCCGATGATGTGTGAGTAGTTTACCACAGACCTTCGAGTCCATAGTTATTAGCTAGATGGCTTCTTCTCTCTCTTTGGATCTCAACACAAAGTTCTCTTCGATGTTCTTGGAGATCTATTCGATGTAATTCTTTTTGCGGTGTGTTTGCTGAGATCCGATGAATTGTGGGTTTATGATTAAGATTATCTATGAACAATATTTGATTCTTCTCTGAATTCTTATATGCATGATTTGATATCTTTGCAAGTCTCTTTGAATTATCAGTTTGGTTTGTCCTACTAGATTGATCTTTCTTGCAATGGGAGAAGTGCTTAGCTTTGGATTCAATCTTATGATGTCCTTTCCCAGTGACATCAGGGGCATCAAGGCACGTATTGTATTGTTACCATCGGGGATAAAAAGATGGGGTTTATATCATATTGCTTGAGTTTATCCCTCTACTTCATGTCATGTTGCCTAATGCGTTACTCTGTTCTTATGAACTTAATACTCTAGATGCATGCTGGATAGCGGTCGATGTGTGGAGTAATAGTAGTAGATGCAGAATCATTTCGGTCTATTTGACACGGACATGATGCCTATGTTCATGATCATGCCTAGATATCATCATAACTATGCGCTTTTCTATCAATTGCTCGATAGTAATTTGTTCACCCACCATAATATATGCTATCTTGACAGAAGCCACTAGTGAAACCTATGGCCCCGGGTCTACTTTACATCATATTATTTTCCCGTCAACTAGCTATTTCTGTCACCGTTTATTTTGTAATCTTTACTTTTCAATCTATACAAAAAAATACCAAAAATATTTATCTTATTATCTGTATCAGATCTCACTTTTGTAAGTGACCGTGAAGGGATTAACAACCCCTTTATCGCATTGGTTGCAAGGTTCTTGTTTGTTTGTGTAGGTACTAGGTGACTTGCGTGTAGTCTCCTACTGGATTGATACCTTGGTTCTAAAAAACTGAGGTAAATACTTACGCTACTTTGCTGCATCACCCTTTCCTCTTCAAGGGAAAATCAACGCATGCTCAAGAGGTGGCAATAAGGATTTCTGGCGCCGTTTCCCGGGAGACTACGCCAAGTCAAGACGTACCAAGTACCCATCACAAACTCTTATCCCTTGCATTGCATTATTTTCCATTTGCCTCTCGTTTTCCTCCCCCCACTTCACCCTTGCCATTTTATTCACCTCTTTTCTGTTTGCACTTTCTCCGTTCGTCGCTTTTCACTTGCCTCTCGTGTGTCCGTGTGTTAGATCGTTTGGTTCGTCTTCATGGCGAGCCCTTCTTCTCTTCCTTTGTCTCCCGGTTTTGAAGTTCTTCACTTCAAACAAAGACAATGAGAATACTTAAAGGATGCTTGGTACAGGATGATAGAATCCTATCGTAATTGCACTATAGGGGGGTGACGGTGTCCTGGACTAGGGGGTACTCACCACGTCGTCTCCCGATCTATTAGATTGGGCCGAGGCCCCCATGGCCATATACTCATGGACCAGTTCCGACAGCTGCCGCATACAAGGAAGATTCCACAAAGACTTGGCGATCAAGACAAGGACTTCTCCCCACCGGCGTATTCGGCTAGGACTCTTGTTAACCTAGGCCTTCGGTGCATTATATAAACCAGGGCCAGGCTAGTCGATAGATCATATACAACTCCATATACACAACAACAATCATACCATAGGCTAGCTTCTAGGGTTTAGCCTCCTTAATCTCGTGGTAGATCTACTCTTGTACTACCCATATCATCAATATTAATCAAGCAGGACATAGGGTTTTACCTCCATCAAGAGGGCCCGAACATGGGTAAAACATCGTGTTCCCTGCCTCCTGTTACCATCCGGCCTAGACGCACAGTTCGGGACCCCCTACCCGAGATCTACCGGTTTTGACCCCGACATTGGTGCTTTCATTGAGAGTTCCGCTGTGTGATCGACAAAAGGATCGATGGCTCACCTGCAGATCAACTGTGACTTCGGCATCTTCTTCACCAGCTCGACTGGTCACCTTGATTCGACCAAGAATTGCGCCCCGTGTTCGGATCACCATGTCCGGAAGAGGGCCTTCATCAAACATAAACTTCGATCTCTATCAAGATCACGGAGGAATCATCTATGGAGCTCGGGGGCTCAACGTCAACATTGTCCTCAAGTGACCGTGCTGTTTTTTTTGGACAGCAAACTCGTATCTGCCGCCACCACCTCCTCGAGTATCGCTTTGACGATCGCTTTGGTGGAATTGTGCGGAATTGAGTCTATAACAACCCTGGAAAATTTTGTCGAGTTCCGATGGAGGAATCTTTGGCAATCCACGATATACCGGAGCTCTATCAAATCTGGACGGGAATTTGGATGAGTTTAGGGCGTGGTGTCCAGCTTCTAGCTCGGACGTCCTTTGGAAGATCCAACCGTTGATCGGCTGCGGAATTCCTATATCTATCACCTCTCAAAATTTCAGCTCGATCCGACCGTCCAAACTTCGGGAACCTTCCGATTAGTGCATCACTTTTCGGATCTGTTTTCTGCGCGAAAACGAATCCGACCCGAGTTCATCTTTTTTATGAACGGGGTTTCGGACATCCCTTTTGAAGGAAGTTTTGTATGGGGTATTGTGTTTTGTTCCCGAACACATCCCACTAAATTTAAGATCTTTTGAACATGATCTTCAACATCATGCTGGTGTCAAACCAGTCCGGCAATATTACTCCACGGCTGCCGACCTACGTTAGATGCGGCGTCACTTTGTTGAGCCGAGCTCAACTTCTTCGGATCATCATCTCGGCAAGCCGAACAAGAGTCCGGCATCGCGAAGGATAAATCATCACCAACATCGCCGCCCCATGGATTACACGTAGCGGGCATACCGGCATCGCCGCACGGTCGCTTCATCAGGCCGGCATCGACCACGTCATGACCTGCATCGACAGGGCCGCACTATTGCTTCTTCAAGCTGGTGTCCATCACGCCGACCTACTTCGACTCATCGGCTGACATCGAGGCTTCGACATCTCGGCTGGACCGGGGGCTTCGCCATCTCTTCATCAACCTACTCCGGACACTTCTGCGTCACTAGCCAACTAGCTCCGTCACGTTAGCTGGGCCGAGGTCTTTGCCTCGGCGAGCCAACCTTTATCAGCATTGCCATGTCGTCGTTTTATCGCCCATCAGGCAATGGGTGTGCCGAGCGAGTCCCAATTTTGGGAATCACCTTCCTTCGGATTGTTACAACAAATAAACCAGGTGCTATTAATCCTAGTATTTTTTGCTTGTTTGGGTTCATTTTTCCCAAGGAATTATTACTCTGGTTTGTCCATCATATGTACACAGGTCTATCAAATGGTGGCCGCATTAATGACAGTCGCATGGTGGTTCGGTCAGTTTCCGTACATAGTCCAGCGAACGCCGCATCCAGAGCTCGGACCGACCTGCGAATTCAGGCTTTGCCACGCCTTTACCGCATCATGCCGACGCCCTGCATGGACATTGACTTTGGCGCCAGGCCATATTTCTTTTATTACTCACTTTGCATAAATTATTTATTATGCAACGATTTTTTTAATTATCATTATTACTATTATCTCCGGTTTGCACTATTTTTTGTGCACAGGAAAATGATCCGGGGACTTCGGCGTCACTCTGCCGGTCTGCATTGATCGTGCTATGTCACCACTTCGGCGTGTCAAGCTCTCCGCTCCGCCACCTCGGGACCGTTTTGAGGGATGGAACCTTGCCCCGCATCAAGCTCGGACCGCGTCACCAATACCGAACACATTTAACTAGCTAAGTCGCTTTCATGCTCAAAGCTTTAATTTCTAACTTGCGTTCGGTTCGACCAAGCATTATACTTTTTTGGAAAAAAGTTGCTTGTAAAAGATTTCCTTGTACAAACTTTGTTTGTGCCGCATAAATTCAAATACCCCGTTTACTTGTGGGCTTCCTTTATGAAGCTTTTCCTCTTGCATATGATTATACTTGTATGGCTTCGTTCCTTGTTCGTGTATTATGCCACAATATGCACCACATTGACTTAAGCGATTTGCAAGCTGGGTTGCCTCGCTCCTGTGTTTACCCCTACGTTCCCGATTGTTCGGCTAGGGAGTAAAGGGAGCACCTCTGCGATTGTCACGATCGGGTCACCCGAGCCGGACCTCGGACTGGGTGAAGCCGAAAGCTAGCGCTCTTATAGTTATTCAATGATGGTCGGCACACAACGGAACTCATGAGTACAAAAAATCTATTGCACAAGTCTCATAATAACAATGAGCACCGAAGAAAGGTATCGGTGAGGGTACTATTTTCTTCGAAGATGCTTCTTACTCTTCGCAGTAATATAGCATAAGTTCCCTGAGCGCGCTTTGTCTGTTACAGCCTTATGGCCTGATTGCCTGGTTATGGGAAACACCGTCGATATTCTCGACCGATGGAGTACATAACACTTTTCGGTCCTTAACCGAAGAGGGACAAGCCGATGGTCGGTTAAGACGCGTTTAAAGTTCGGTTGAACATAGACATGATATAAGTACTTCGGTACATGGAATCATCCTTTTACTCAAGTCACTTGGGGGCTCTTAAGTTTATTTGAGCCGTTTTATAATAAGTGTTCTTCTTCTTAGTCATTGCAAAGTTTTATTATTATTATTTATCACTCCTTTTTTCGACGCGAGTGTGCGGTCACTAGCCGGGGAGCCTAATTTTTCTCTCAAAGCCGCTAGAGTTTAGTTTGCTAAACTGGCCTAATGAGAAGTACTCCGCCCTCGGAATAGGAGGTTGAAGCCATAGGCTGACCCGCTCGAAGTCTTGAGATAGGATGTATCATGTTAAAGCACGACAGAAGCACTTCTTTTTTTCTAAGACCAATTTTCGGATTGGCACCGAACACTTGATCTTGTTCGGACGTCATGTTTTTACTGACGTTTCTTGGTTTTCCAAGATTTTTGGCACTTTTAAACTATTTGTGCTTTTCCAGCAGTAGTCTCGCAGTGCAACGCCGGACACCTTTAGGGATTCAGCAAAAAACATTCTCAGATATTGCTATATATGCATCAGTTTCGAATTGTGTCTTCGGTCAATAGTTGGGTTGCCCGGCTCCTTCACTTGCTTCCTACGTTCCGTTTTGTTCGGCTAGGCGTGCAAAGGGAGAACCACTGCGATTGTGCTTCCAGCTCACATGGTTAAGCACCTCAGTGGAGAAAGCCGAAAACTGACTGTCACAATAAGCGTAAACTGGTCAGCGATCCGATGACTATGTTAAATGACGGGCCGTTCATAACATTGGCCAAAGTGTTTACGGCTTGACCCCGACTGTCGCCAAACACTACCGGGGGCTATTAACTGGCCTCCCAAACTAAATCCTCGATATTTTGCTCTTACATTAGAGCTGAGGTTTAACGATCATGCTTAGCATGACAACCCAAAGAAAGGAACCGATAGTGGGACTATTTTCTTTGGAAGACATTTCTTCTGTTAAACAGTAATATAACTCTCTGCGTACCTTTGTTTATAAAACCGTATGGCCAGATTGCCTTGTTTGTTGTAAATCTTTGCCCTCATAAAGGTTTTATAAAGTAGGACAAACACTCCTCGGCTACCGGCCGAGGAGGTGGAAGCCGATGGTCGGTTAACAAAGTTTTGTACAATGCGGATCTGAGCATTAATGACGTAAAGTACTTGGATACATAGAGTCATTACACATAATTTGTGATTTTACTATGGATATTGATCCTTAATTCGGCCACCCATGCCCGCATTAAGGCTCGGGGGCTACTGGGCTTCGAGCTTATTATTTACAAATATGAAAGGGGCACATCGATCCCCTGATCTGGTGTTGCCACCGACCAGTGTCTCGGGGGCTACTGCATTGCTTGTCCAATGCAGAAAATTTTATGTGCAATATAGTTTCCAAGGAGATTTTGATCCTCAGGTTGGTCGGCCGCACCCAACCTGAGTCTCGAGGACTGAGCACACCGCTTTTAGTGTCCCGAAGTATTCTGCCGAGCTTGGACTTGATCCTCAGGCCGATTTTGCAAATCAGCCTGAGTCTCAGCGGCTACTGGGATCAGCGGTCTTACGTCATCCTTCAGGTGCATCTCGGGTTTTAGACCGATACACACCTTGAGGGCTACTGGCTATATATCTCGGCAGAGAATAAATTGCACCAATAAAAAATATTCACAAAAATCGGCCCACATTCGGGGTGGTGCACCACCTCGGAAGCAGTCCGACATAAAGCTCGGGCGCTAGTGGCTGGCTCCATAGAGGGCATTTCCGGCATTAAGCTCGGCTAAACTCCTTCAAACTTTTTTAAACCAAGGTGATATGACACCTCGGATATAGTCCGGCGTTGGAGCTCGGATACAGTCCGGCGTTGGAGCTCGGATACATTCCAGCGTTAGAGCTGGGAAGCGGTCCGGCATTGGTGCTCGGCTGCAAAAGATACCTCGAATACAGTCCGGCGTTAGAGCTCGGACGCAAGAGGACACTGCCTCCCGGGAACAACTTTAAACCCGAGGTGTGGCATAAAAATAATAAGGCATTGATAAAGGCCGGAAACTTAAAGGGGCTCCTCGGATACCCGACGTGTAAACTCGCCGAATGCATTTCAGCGATCCTCAAGCTAGAAGATGAGAAGATTTGTTGAACCAGTTTTCTAGACCGGCGACCGAAGATGAAGAACAGTTCGGAAGAATCGAGGAGTGTCCCTAACTTGAATACCGGTTCAGGGGGCTACTGACGGTGTCCTGGACTAGGGGGTTGTCGGTGTCAAAACCGGCGGATCTCAGGTAGTGGGTCCCGAACTGTGCGTCTAGGCCGGATGGTAACAAGAGGCAGGGAACATGATGTTTTACCCTGGTTCGGGCCCTCTTGATGGAGGTAAAACCCTACGTCCTACTTGATTAATACTGATGATATGGGTAGTACAAGAGTAGATCTACCACGAGATCAAGGAGGCTAAACCCTAGAAGCTAGCCTACGATATGATTGTTGTATGATGAAGTTGATTGCCTACGGACTACAACCCTCCGGTTTATATAGACACCGGATAGGGTTAGGGTTACATAGAGTCGGTTACAATGGTAGGAGATCTTGAATATCCGCATCGCCAAGCTTGCCTTCCACGCCAAGGGAAGTCCCATCCGGACACGGGACGAAGTCTTCAATCTTGTATCTTCATAGTCCAGGAGTCCGGCTGAAGGTATAGTCCGGCTACCCGAACACCCCCTAATCCAGGACTCCCTCAGTAGCCCCCGAACCAGGCTTCAATGACGACGAGTCTGGCGCGCAGATTGTTCGACATTGCAAGGCGGGTTCTTCTCCAAATCTTGTGTACCTGTAGGAATGATGTCCGATTTTTGTAATGTAGTGCTCCTCGGCTTCCACGCCCAATAATGGCCGTCTTCCACATGTCAAACGAATGCGAAAAGGTGGGGTGTTTTTACATCCACACCCCTAGCCGTATAAACGAGCCGCCTATTTAACGGGATGGGGATTTAGGTCCAAATCACATCTTCTCCTTTCCGCGAGTTATCATCAGAGCGCTTCCAGCAAAGGTCCATTCCAACATGACCAGCCGTCGCAGCTCCTCCCCTCGCTCCTCCGGTCCCAAACCCAGGGACTGGTAGAGTTGCACCATCCCGCATAGCGAGTTAGTGTCGCTTCAAGCCAAGGGATTTCTCCCTCAGGCATACATGGTCCCGGTCCGAGCCGGTCTTGCCACCTACAATGGTGGAAAACAAGCAGAGAGCACCCCCAATCCTTCTAAAGGAGAGCGGGTGTGCCTCGTCCCCTATCTAATAAGGGGACTGGGATTTCCAATTCATCCATTTCTTCGCGGGCTTCTGGAGTTCTACGGCCTCCAGCTGCACAATCTCACGCCCGCCTCTGTATTGCATATTGCGGGTTTCGTCGCCCTTTGCGAGCTATTTTTAGGCGTTGAGGCTCATTTCGCGTTGTGGAAGAGGTTATTCTGCCTGGTGCCCCGTTGGCAAAAGGGGTCTATATACCAAGTGGGTGGAGCCGAAGTATGGCGCATCGCCGGGACCGGATACCTATCCAGAACCCCAAAGAAGGCGTCCGAGGACTGGCCTTCAGAATGGTTTTACATAGATGACGTCCCGCTATCGGACCCTATCCGGGTCGGTCTCCCTGAGTTCAACAGTGCTCCATTGAAGGAACACTTGAGCTGGCGTCCGCGGAGCTCTCAGAGAGAAAGCGACAGAGACGTCCTTTACCTGATGGGCCGGATAAGACTGTTGGCTCATTCCGGACTAACCATGATTGGAGTCATGGCCGCATGCATTACGCGGGGGGTGTAGCCACTTCAATATAGAGGCCACCCCATGTGGGATTTCAACGGGGAGGATGACGCCACCCGTTACGGTCGTAAGGGGTCGGCCTTAGCTGCCGCTCTAGTAAAGATCTTATCCTCTTTGTACAAGGGAGAAAAGGAGGAATTCCTCCGTGTCAACCCGCAGGCGGGATTTACTATGTACGATCCTCCAAGTTGGGTAAGTGAACAACTGCGCTTGCCCGCTTGTTTTATACTCCCACGGTTAGATATGTAGTCTAACGACTTCAATGCAGGAACCGCGACAGGTGGTAAAGGATACAAACAGCCGCCCTCCATAGCCCGAGGACCCAGAACGGTCCCTCGATCCAGACTCCGAAGAGGATCCGGACATATCGGTGGAGCTTATCGACGGGGTGTTCCATCAGCTAAGCAAGGACAATACCTTGGTAGCCATCACAGCTGATTACCCAGGGTTAATCCCGGCCTCCCAGGTGACAAAAACCGGAGTCTCATTCCCTTGAGAGAGATTCCACTCTCACGTATTCCGGTGTTTCTGACGACAACCGTGTTTTGCAGGGGAGATTTCCGAGGCAGGAGGCCGAACCTGCGGCGGCTAGCCAATGAGGGGCCGCAGGGCCCCGTGGGGAAAAAAGGAATGTAGTCCGGACTGAGATGCCGGCGCAAAGGTATAGTGCACCCTCTGTTTCCTTGGTGTTATTCTGTCAGGGCATATTAAGGTTCGTGCTATCTTCAGAACGAAGAGACCTCGCCGGACTACATACGAAGAGGTTGCCAATCGTGCCTCTACCAACCAGGCTCCAACGTCTGGCCAGGAAGCGGAGGCGAGCACAAGGCGCGCACTGGACGCTCCTCCGATAGAGGATGCGGACAGGCTGTCTGCCACAAATTCTGAAGTCGAGAGTGCCATGAACCACAGGAGTCGCCGGACAGTTCTACACGACGCTTGTTTCTCCCAAGAGGCTTTAGATGCCTTTAATTCGGGAGATGCGTACCTCCGTGCCGCTCAAAATGGTTTAGCCAGAGCCACGAAGCAGTATGTAAAAGACATACGGGTAAGAAAATTTTGGTCAAATATATATATACCAGTAGCCCCCGAGACTTGAAACAGTTAGAGCAACTGATTTAAGGATCATTTAATATGCAGGTTCTTACAGAGAAGAATACTGTACTGTCCCAGGAGCTGGAAAAGTGCAAGGCCCAACTAGAGGCCGCACTAGCCGCAGCGGGGGATCCCAAAGAGACCCCCTCAGGTAAGATACACTTCAAAAGATGAGTATTGTGCGGTGTGGGTGCAAATCTGACAAATCATGTTGCAGATGGCGCCGGACTCGATCCGGAAAAGCAACAACTCTTACGCCGGCTAAAGGCTGGTGAGAGTACGTTGACAAAGGTGAGGCGAGAGAAGAATGATCTTCAGGATGCCAACACCAGGCTGGACGTCGAACTTAAAGATGTTCGTGGCCAGCTGTCGGACTCCACGAAGGAGAATCGGCGGCTTCGGCGCGGCATATTTAGTAAGTGCTTGAACGAACTTTGAAAAAAGAGTTCGGCGAGGAAGTCGACTAACAGAGTAATGTCTGTAGGTATGCTCACAGGTCGTCCTGCAGAGGAGATGCCCGGTTCTACGGGTGACCTTCTTCCCGAACTCATGCAACTGCACGAGCGAATTCGGCAGGCGATGCGAGGCGTTGCCCAAGCCTTATGGCCTGCCCACTCCATGCCCGAGGGCCTTGGAGAGCTTGCGGAGAAGCTGAAGGGAGCTCGGCGGTGCTTCCGGTTGTGGAAGATATCGGCCTGCCGACAAGGCGCTAGGGAAGCCTAGGCCATGGTGAAGACCCATTTTACAAAGTCTAACCCAAACCACATGGCCGAGGTCGGACCAGTGGGGCCTGACGGGAAGGAGATCCCTGTGAGCTTAGTATATGGCCAAGTAGAGTTGGCGGCGAAGTATTCCCAGCAGGACTGTAAATTAGATAGCCTGTTAGATGGTATAGAAGAGGAATACAATCAGTCAGAATGACTATGTAATTTTGAATTGACATGTGTAATGCCTTCTAGCCGGATTGTAGATTGTTTGTCGTTGCCGACCTTTTCGCTTCAACGTCGGGACCTGACGGTCCGGAGTGTGTTCAAATACCATAGCGGTTATATAAGAACCATGGTATGCGTGGAGACCAGGCGTAGGGGTCATTAGTGCTTTATCAGACAAGTGCCCAACTAGTTATGTTATGTTACATGGTTAGTAAGAAACATCTTCCAGAGAGAATAGTTCCGTTAGGGGTTCCTTTCGCTGGGAGGCATGCCCTAAAGTGCATGTCCGGACTGCGTAAAAAGACGCATAAAAAAGCATCTGGGGGCGCATAAAATGAGTAAAAAGATCATCTTTTATCTCACCGACCGAATATTCCCTTAAGAATGCCAGCTTTCGGCTTCACCCAGTCTGAGCTACACATCCGGCTGACCCGGCAGTAACAATCGCAGAGGTGCTCCCTTTACCGCCTAGCCGAACAATCGGGAACGTAGGGGTAAGCATAGGAGCCAGGAAACCCAGCTTGGCCAAAACTTAAGTCATATCGATGCATATAATGGTGAAGAAAAAGGTACATGCGGAAGTTTGACGCATGTGTTGGGCGTGAAGCACGTATAAATAAGCTTCTGTTAAAGAAGCCCCCAGGTTTAATGAGCGCGAGTGGCGCGTCACTAGATGAGCCTTTAAGGGCTATAAAAGAAAAGAGGGGAAGGAGAGAAATGTAAGACAGAAAAATGCAAAAAATGGACAGAGGAAGGAGATGAACACAGAGTCCGGCGCTGGGCATAGAATCTTCGGAGACGGGTGGCGTTCCACGGGTTCGGCTCGAGTCGGTTATCCGACGCATCTCGCAGGCGGTATGCCCCGCCAGTCAGGACTTGGTCGATTATGAATGGACCTTCCCTCTTGGGCTTGAGTTTGTCCTTTTTCTTATCCGGCAGGCGTAGAACTAGTTCGCCAACATTGTAATTTTTGGCCCGTACTTCTCTGCTTTGATATCTTCGGGCCTGTTGTTGATAAAATGCGGAACGGGATTTTGCCACGTCACGCTCCTCCTCCAGGGTGTCCAAGTTGTCCCGCCGATCGAGCTCGGCTTCTCTTTCTTCGTACATGCGCACTCTAGGTGAGTCATGAATTATGTCGCAGGGCAGAATTGCCTCTGCGCCGTATACCATAAAAAATGGTGTGTATCCGGTGGTGCGATTTGGCGTGGTCCGCAGCCCCCATAGCACGGAGTCGAGCTCCTCTACCCAGTGCGTGTTAGATTCCTTTAGGGACCGCACCAGTCTGGGTTTAATGCCGCTCATGATAAGACCATTTGCACGTTCGACCTGGCCGTCGGTTTGTGGGTGATAGACGGAAGCATAATCGAGCTTGATGCCCATGTTTTTGCACCAGAGTTTTACCTCGTCGGCGGTAAAGTTTGTACCGTTATCGGTTATGATGCTGTGGGGGACGCCATAACGGTGTACAACCCCGGATATGAAGTCTATCACAGGTCCGGATTCGGCCGTTTTAACAGGCTTGGCTTCTATCCATTTGGTGAATTTATCCACCATGACCAGTAAGTATTTTTTCCTATCGGGCCCACCGTTAAGGGGTCCGACCATGTCAAGCCCCCAGACCGCAAAAGGCCAGGTGATGGGTATAGTTTGGAGTGCGGTGGGTGGCATGTGGCTTTGGTTGGCAAAAAGTTGGCAACCAGCGCATCGTTGGACTAGGTCCTGAGCGTCTGCCCAGGCCATCGGCCAGTAAAAGCCTGTACGGGAAGCCTTGCTAACAAGGGACCGAGCAGCGGCGTGGTGACCATCGAGTCCGGCATGAATTTCAGCCAGAAGGTTCCGCCCTTCCTCTTCGGAGATGCACCTTTGAAGGACTCCGGTAGTGCTTTTCTTATAAAGCTCGCCCTCATGGACTCTATAGGCTTTAGATCGCCGCACTATGCAGCGGACCTCGTTTTGGTCCTCCGGGAGTTCCTGCCTAGTAAGGTAGGCTAGGAATGGTTCTGTCCATGGGGCGATGACCGCCATTATTACATGGGCTGAAGGTGTAATTTCATTGGCAGAGCCTCCAATTGTGTCAGATTGTTCGGCGTCGAGTGGTGCGGCTGGGTACGGGCTGTTATTTGCGGGTTCCCCCTCCCATGCTATGGATGACTTGAACAATCATTCCAAAAAGATGTTGGGGGGGACTGCATCGCGTTTTGCTCCGATGCGTGCCAGGACATCCGCTGCTTGATTGTTTTCTCGGGCTATATGGTGAAACTCCAGCCCTTCGAACCGAGCTGACATTTTTAGGACGGCGTTGCGGTAAGCTGCCATTTTTGGGTCCTTGGCGTCGAAGTCTCCATTTATTTGGGATATCGCGAGGTTTGAATCCCCGCGTACCTCTAGGCGCTATATACCCATGGATACTGCTATCCGGAGACCATGTAGGAGGGCCTCATATTCGGCTGCATTGTTGGAATCCATGTACATGATCTGGAGCACATATTGAACTGTGTCTCCTGTGGGGGACGTCAGGACGACGCCAACCCCCAGTCCGGCCAACATTTTGGAGCCGTCGAAATGCATAATCTAGTTTGAATATGTGTCGTACTCTTTAGGGAGCTCGGCCTCCGTCCATTCTGCGGCGAAGTCGGCCAAAACTTGCGATTTAATAGCTCGCCGTGGCTTATAGGTTATATCGAACGGGAGAAGCTCGATGGCCCATTTTGCAATCCGGCCCGTTGCGTCACGGTTATTGATAATATCGTTGAGTGGTACTTCCGAGGCTACTGTTATGGAACATTCTTGAAAGTAGTGTCGTAGCTTCTGGCATGCCATGAATACCGCGTATGCAATCTTTTGATAATGCGGGTACCATGATTTGCATGGAGTGAGGACAGTGGACACGTAGTAGACCGGCCTTTGAAGGGGGAGTTTGTGTCCGTCCGTTTCCCGCTCGACAACGAGCACTGCGCTGACAACTTGGTGTGTTGCTGCAATGTACAATAACATTGGTTCGCCGGTGATTGGCGCGGCCAGGACTGGGTTTGTTGCGAATATGGCTTTTATTTCATCAAGTCCGGCCGTGGTGGCATCCGTCCACTCGAAGTGTTCGGTGCGTCGAAGGAGGCGATGAAGGAGTAGTGCCTTTTCTCCCAAGCGGGAGATGAAGCGGCTTAAAGCCGCCACGCACCCGGTTAATTTTTGTATTTGTTTAAGGTCCTTTGGGACATCCAATTGTGACAAAGCTCGGATCTTGGCTCGGTTTGCTTCAATTCCTCTACCAGATACAATGAAGCCCAAGAGCTTTCCGGCTGGAACGCCGAAGACGCATTTTTCTGGGTTGAGCTTGATGTCATATTGTCGGAGGTTATCGAATGTAAGCCTCAAGTCGTTTACTAGGGATTTGACATGTCTTGATTTGATGACCACATGATCCACATACGCCTCCACTATTTTGCCGATCTGGTTTGCCAGACATGTCTGGATCATGCGCTGGTATGTTGCGCCGGCGTTTTTTAGCCCGAAGGGCATTGTGTTGAAGCAGAATGGGCCGTATGGTGTGATGAATGCTGTTGCAGCTTGGTCTGATTCTGCCATCTTGATTTGATGGTAACCGGAGTATGCGTCGAGGAAACACAACAAATCGTGTCCTGCGGTGGCATCGATAATTTGATCGATGCGGGGGAGGGGGAAGGGATCCTTTGGGCAATCCTTGTTAAGGTCTTTAAAGTCAACACACAGGCGCCAGGATTTGTCCTTCTTTGGTACCATCACCAGGTTTGCTAGCCAGCCCGGATGTTTTATGTCTCTGATGAATCCGGCCTCCAATAGCTTGGCTAGCTCCTCTCCCATAGCCTGTCTCTTGGTTTCGGAAAAACTCCGAAGGGTTTGTTTGACAGGTTTAAATCCTTTTAGGATATTTAAGCTGTGTTCGGCCAGCCTGCGTGGGATCCCTGGCATGTCTGAAGGGTGCCAGGCGAAGATGTCCCAGTTCTCTCGTAGGAACTCTCGTAGTGCGGCGTCTGCATTAGGGTTCAGTCATGCCCCGATTGAAGCTGTTTTATTGGGGTCCATTGGATGGACCTGGAATTTGACTATTTCGTCGGCTGGCTTGAAGGATGTGGATTTGGATCTCTTATCGAGTATCACATCATCCCTGTTAACCGTGGAGCGCAGCGCAGTCAGTTCCTCGGCCACTAAGGCTTCGGATAGCGCCTCAAGGGCTAATGCGGCCGTCTTGTTTTCGGCGCGGAGTGCTATGTCCGGATCACTAGCTAGAGTGATAATTCCATTCGGCCTGGGCATCTTAAGCTTCATGTACCCGTAATGGGGTATTGCTTGGAAGATTGTGAATGCTTCCCGCCCTAGTAAAGCGTGATATCCGCTCTTAAACGGGGCCACCTGAAACGTGACTTCTTCGGACCTATAATTATCCAGCGTGCCGAACACCACATCTAGTGTGATTTTTCCTGTGCAGCGCGCTTCCCGACTGGGGATTATTCCTCTAAAGGTTGTGCTGCTTTGCTCGATGCGGTTCTAGTCTATTTCCATTTTTTGAAGGGTTTCCTCATAAATGAGGTTCAGTCTGCTGCCTCCATCCATGAGCACCTTGGTGAGGCGAAAGCCGTCCACTATGGGACTGAGGACCAATGCGGCTGGTGCACGGGCTGTTCGGAATCTAGGTTCATCACTTGCGTTGAAGGTAATAGCAGTGTCGCTCCATGGATTTATTGTTGCAACTTGATACACTTCGGCGAGGCTGTGGAGTGTTCTTTTTCGCATATTGTTTGATGCGAAAGTCTCGAAGACTATGAGAACGGTACTGGTGTCCTCGGGCTGGCTTTCTGCGGCCTCCAGAATTAAGAGGTCCTCGCCAATTTTGGCCACCTGCCGGAGTATCGAACATGCTCTAAGGCTGTGAGTTGTTGTGGCATCCTCTGTACTGTGAATCTTACAGGGTCCATCAAGCCACCTTTCCAGTACGGTTCCATGCCCTGTAGAGGGTTTTGGCTTTTTGGTTTTTATCTCGGGTGTCCTATGATGATGCACCCTCTTAGTTCAGACGGGATTACTATTCAAGGCCGGATTATCCCAAAATTTTATTTCGGTTTTCCAGGCGCTTTCCATCGCACAGTATTTTTGTACTATGGATGCCAAGTCAGCGAAGCGTGTAATATCATGACGACTTACGGCGTTAAGGATTCCCTCGTCCGTGCAATTACTGCAGAAAATTGAGATTGCGTCTCCCTCGCGGCAATCCTTTATCCTGTTCATAACCAGGAGGAATCTGGCCCAGTAATGATGTACTGTTTCCTCGGGCCTCTGCCTGATTTGGGAGAGATCGCTTATGTTCGGGTGGGCGGGTGTCGTTGAATCTGAAACCTTACCCAATCCAAGATTCGGAGGCGGAAGAGTTTCCGAACTCTGAAGTTCGGATTCTTGGATGTTGTCCAACGAATCTAGCCCGTTGCCTAATCCTAAGCTCAGGTCTTGAGTTACATCCTCCTCTCCGCGGGTATCCGGCTTGGAGGGGTCGGGAATTCATACGTAGCTAGTCCTTAAAATAGATGAAGGGTCGCCGCACTGGGCCTCTACCACGGCAACGTGGTGGGTGACTTGGGGAGAGTTAATTTCTCTTAGATCGGGTTTAAGCCCAACCTGGTCGTAATCCGTAGCGACCCCCAGGGCAGCGATGCGATCCAAGAGCTCGTTTATGGAAGAGAGCTCCATTGGATCTAGCTGATCGACGAGCTCCGAGCTGATGTGTAGGTTGCTTTTGATGACCCGAGAGGTCACCGTCGGCGCAACAGCCGAACAGGCGGTCATGAGGAAACCACCTAGCCGGAGGATTTGGCCGACAGCCAAGGCTCCCTTAGCAATGGCGCCATCTTTAAAGACAGGAGGAGGCATCCTTCCTGATTGTGACGGCACAGAGGAACTCTCAATGAAAGCACCAATGTCGGTGTCAAAACCGGCAGATCTCGGGTAGTGGGTCCCGAACTGTGCGTCTAGGCCGGATGGTAACAGGAGGCAGGGAACACGATGTTTTACCCAGGTTCGGGCCCTCTTGATGGAGGTAAAACCCTACATCCTGCTTGATTAATATCGATGATATGGGTAGTACAAGAATAGATCTACCACGAGATCAAGGAGGCTAAACCCTAGAAGCTAGCCTACGGTATGATTGTTGTATGATGAAGTTGATTGCCTACGGACTACAACCCTCCAGTTTATATAGACACCGGATAGGGTTAGGGTTACATAGAGTCGGTTACAATGGTAGGAGATCTTGAATATCCGCATCGCCAAGCTTGCCTTCCACGCCAAGGGAAGTCCTATCCGGACACGGGACGAAGTCTTCAATCTTGTATCTTCATAGTCCAGGAGTCCGGCTGAAGGTATAGTCCGGCTACCCGAACACCCCCTAATCCAGGACTCCCTCAGGGGTACTCACCATGCCGTCTCCCGATCTATTAGATTGGGCCGAGGCCCCCATGGCCATATACTCATGGGCCAGTTCGGACAGCTGCCGCATACAAGGAAGATTCCACAAAGACTTTGCGATCAAGACAAGGACTTCTCCCCACCGGCGTATTCGGCTAGGACTCTTGTTAACCTAGGCCTTCAGTGCATTATATAAACCAGGGCCAGGCTAGTCGATAGATCATATACAACTCCATATACACAACAACAATCATACCATAGGCTAGCTTCTAGGGTTTAGCCTCCTTGATCTCGTGGTAGATCTACTCTTGTACTACCCATATCATCAATATTAATCAAGCAGGACGTAGGGTTTTACCTCCATCAAGAGGGCCCGAACCTGGGTAAAACATCGTGTTCCCTGCCTCCTGTTACCATCCGGCCTAGACGCACAGTTCGGGACCCCCTACCCGAGATCCGCCGGTTTTGACACCAACGGGGGGATTTCAAAAAAATTCTTCACAATTTTTATGTTGGGCTAACCATGTCGCATAGACAACTCTTGGACTTTTCCGCTAAAGGGACTTTTATTGACGTTGATCCCAATATTGTGTATGAGATTATAGAAGGAATAGTAGGAATACTACCCCCACAAAAGGGACTCCATCATACTCAAGAGGGAACCCAAGTTTTTGAGAAAATATGCGAAGTAACTAAAATTTTGCAAAAATCTCTCGAACCCCTTAAAATGTTAGTGGGAACCTTCACCGCATGAATATGTTGATCACTCTTTGTAATAAGTGGTTGGATGCTCTAGATATAAAGATCTTCGAGTATGAAGGGAAACATACAGAACCTCCCGGATCCGAGCAAAACCCTATTAAAAAGACCAAAGATGACAATACCTAGATCTATTCTTGCTTTTATGCCTAGCTAGGGGCGTTAAACAATAGCGCTTGTTGGGAGGCAACCCAATTTTATTTTTGTTCCTTGCTTTTTATTCCTGTTTAGTAATAAATAAATCATATATCTTCTATTATGATTGTGCTTTTTATGTTATAATTAGTGTTTGTGCCAATTAAAGCCTTTGGGATCTTCTTGGATGATTGTTATTTGATCTTGCTGAAAAAAACAGAAAGTATGCGCTCATGAGAATAATTTTCATTTTTTTTACCAGAGAGCGATAAAATAGTGATTCCAACTACAGTAGATCAATATACAAATTATTTAGGATGTCCTAATTTCTCATGATTTTTGGAGTTACAGAAGTATTCAAAACCTACAGATTACTACAGACTGTTCTGTTTTTGACAGATTCTATTTTTCGTGTGTTGTTTGCTTATTTTGATGAATCTATGGCTAGTATCAGGGGGTATGAACCATAGAGAAGTTGGAATGCAGTAGGTTTAACACCAAAATAAATAAATAATGAGTTTATTACAGTACCTTAAGGTGGTGATTTGTTTTCTTATACTAACTGAGCTCATGAGATTTTCTGTTGAGTTTTGTGTTGTGAAGTTTTCAAGTTTTGGGGTAAAGATTTGATGGATTTTAGAACAATTAGTGGCAAGAGCCTAGTCTTGGGGATGCCCAAGGCACCCCAAGGTAAAATTCAAGGACAACCAAAAGCCTAAGCTTGGGGATGCCCCGGAAGACATCCCCTCTTTCGTCTTCATCTGTCGGTAACTTTACTTGAGGCTATATTTTTATTCACCACATGATATGTGTTTTGCTTGGAGCGTCTTGTATGATTTGAGTCTTTGCTTTTTAGTTTACTACAATCCTCCTTTCTGTACACACCTTTTTTGAGAGACACACATGATTCATAATTTATTAGAATACTCTATGTGCTTCACTTATATCTTTTGAGCTAGATGATTTTGCTCTAGTGCTTCACATATATCTTTTTAGAGCACGATGGTGGTTTTATTTAATAGAAATTATTGATCTCTCGTGCTTCACTTATATTATTTTGAGAGTCTTTTAGAACAACATGGTAATTTGCTTTGGTTATGAAATTAGTCCTAATATGACATGCATCCAAGATGGGTATAATAAAAACTTTCATATAAAGTGCATTAAATGTTATGAGAAGCTTGATACTTGATAGTTGTTTTGAGATATAAAGATGGTAATATTAGAATTGTGCTAGTTGAGTAATTGTGGAATTGAGAAATACTTGTGTTGAAGTTGGCAAGTCCCGTAGCATGCACGTATGGTAAAAGTTGTGCGACAGATTTGAAGCATGGGGTGTTCTTTGATTGCTTTCCTTATGAGTGGCGATCGGGGACGAGCGATGGTATTTTCCTACCAATCTATCCCCCTAGGATCATGCACGTAGTGCGTGGTTTTGATGACTTGTAGATTTTTGCAATAAGTATGTGAGTTCTTTATGACTAATGTTGAGTCCATGGATTATACACACTCTCACCCTTCCATCATTGCTAGCCTCTTCGGTACCGTGCATTTCCCTTTCTCACCTCGAGAGTTGGTGCAAACTTCGCCGGTGCATCCAAACCCCGTGATATGATACGCTCTATCACACATAAGCCTCCTTATATCTTCCTCAAAACAGCCACCATACCTACCTATTATGGCATTTCCATAGCCATTCCGAGATATATTGCCATGCAATTTTCCACCGTTCCATTTATTATGACATGCTCCATCATTGTCATATTGCCTTGCATGATCATGTAGTTGACATCGTATTTTTGGCAAAGCCACCTTCATAATTCTTTCATACATGTCACTCTTGATTCATTATCCTGGTACCCCGCCGAAGGCATTCACGTAGAGTCATATTTTGTTCTAAGTATCGAGTAATTCTTGAGTTGTAAGTAAATAAAAGTGTGATGATTTTCATTATTAGAGCATTGTCCCATGTGAAGAAACTTCTTCTAAAAAAGAGAAAGGCCGTAAAAAAGACAGGACCAAAAAAAGAAAAAATGAGAGAAAAAGAGAGAAGGGGCAATGTTACTATCCTTTTTCCACACTTGTGCTTCAAAGTAGCACCATGATCTTCATGATAGAGAGTCTCTTATGTTGTCACTTTCATATACTAGTGGGAATTTTTCATTATAGAACTAGGCTTGTATATTTCAATAATGGGCTTCCTCAAAATGCCCTAGGTCTTCGTGAGCAAGCAAGTTGGATGCACACCCACTTAGTTTGTTTTGTTGAGCTTTGATACATTTATAGCTCTAGTGCATCCGTTGCATGGCAATCCCGACTCCTTGCATTGACATCAATTGATGGGCATCTCCATAGCCCGTCAATTAGCCGCGTCAATGTGAGAATTTCTCCCTTTTTGTCTTCTCACACAACCTCCATCATCATATTTGACACGTCCATTTTGCATCATGCTTTTATATCGATATTTATTGCATTATGGGCTACACATTATGTCACAATACTTATGCCTATTCTCTCTTATTTTACAAGGTTTGCATGAAGAGGGGGAATGCTGACAGCTGAAATTCTGGGCTGGAAAAGGAGCAAATATTAGAGACCTATTCTGCACATCTCCAAAAGCCCTGAAACTTCACGGGAGCACGTTTCAGAATATATAAAAAATATTGGGCAAAAGAAGTACCAGAGGGGGGCCACCCACCGTCCACGAGGGTGGGGGCGCGCCCTACCCCCCTGGGCGCGCCCCCCTGCCTCGTGGGCCCCCTAGTGGCCCCTTGATGCCCATCTTCTGCTATATGAGGTATTTCGTCCGAGAAAAAAATCATAAGCAAGCTCACGGGACGAAACTCCGCCGCCACGAGGCAGAACCAATCTAGGGCTCCGACAGAGCAGTTATGTCGGGGAAACTTCCCTCCGGGAGGGGTAAATCATCACCAACGATCCTCTCATCGGGAGGGGGTCAATATCCATCAACATCTTCAGCAACACCATCTCATGTCAAACCCTAGTTCATCTCTTGTATCCAATCTTTGTATCCAAACCTCATATTGGTACATGTGGGTTGCTAGTAGTGTTGATTACTCCGTGTAGTTGATGCTAGTTGGTTTACTTGGTGGAAGATCATATGTTCAGATCCATTATGCATATTAATACCCCACTGATTATGAACATGGATATGCTTTGTGAGTAGTTATGTTTGTTCCTGAGGACATGGGAGAAGTCTTTCTATAAGTAGTCATGTGAATTTGGCATTCGTTCGATATTTTGATGAGATGTATGTTGTCATCCCTCCAGTGGTGTCATGTGAACGTCAACTACATGACATGTCACCATTGTTTGGGCCTAGAGGGAGGCATTGGGAAGTAATAAGTAGATGATGGGTTGCTAGAGTGACAGAAGCTTAAACCCTAGTTTATGCGTTGCTTTGTAAGGGGCTGATTTGGATCCATATGTTTCATGCTATGGTTAGGTTTACCTTAATACTTCTGTTGTAGTTGCAGATGCTTGCAATAGGCGTTAATCATAAGTGGGATGCTTGTCCAAGTAAGGACACTACCCAAGCACTGGTCCACCCACATATCAAATTATCAAAGTACCGAACGCGAATCATATGAACGTGATGAAAACTAGCTTGACGATAATTCCCATGTGTTCTTGGGAGTGATTTCCTTCATATAAGAGTTTGTCCAGGCTTGTCCTTTGCTACAAAAAGGATTGGGTCATCTTTCTGCACCTTATTTACTTTTATTACTTGCTACTCGTTACAAATTACCTTATCACAAAACTATCTGTTACCAATAATTTCAGCGCTTGCAGAGAATACCTTACTGAAAACAGCTTATCATTTCCTTCTGCTCCTTGTTGGGTTCGACACTCTTACTTATCGAAAAGGCTACGATAGACCCCCTACACTTGTGGGTCACCAAGACTCTTTTTTGGTACCGTTGCCAGGGAGTGAAGTGATGACCCACAAGTACAGGGGATCTATCATAGTCCTTTCGATAAGTAAGAGTGTCGAACCCAACGAGGAGCAGAAGGAAATGATAAGCGGTTTTCAGCAAGGTATTCTATGCAAGTACTGAAATAAGTGGTAATAGATAGTTTTGTGATAAGATAATTTGTGATGAGAAACAAGTAACAAAAGTAAATAAAGTGCAGCAAGGTGGCCCAATCCTTTTTGTAGCAAAGGACAATCCTGGACAAACTCTTATATAAGGAAAAGCGCTCCCGAGGACACATGGGAATATCGTCAAGCTAGTTTTCATCATGTTCATATGATTCGCGTTGGTACTTTGATAATTTGACACGTGGGTGGACCGGCGCTTGGGTGCAGTTCTTACTTGAACAAGCATCCCACTTATGATTAACCTCTATTGCAAGCATCCACAACTACAACAAAAGTATTAAGGTAAACCTAACCATAGCATGAAACATATGGATCCAAATCAGCCCCTTACGAAGCAACGCATAAACTAGGGTTTAAGCTTCTGTCACTCTAGCAACCCATCATCTACTTATTACTTCCCAATGCCTTCCTCTAGGCCCAAATAATGGTGAAGTGTTATGTAGTCGACGTTCACATAACACCACTAGAGGCTAGACAACATACATCTCATCAAAATATCGAACGAATACCAAATTCACATGACTACTAATAGCAAGACTTCTCCCTTGTCCTCAGGAACAAACGTAACTACTCACAAAGCATATTCATGTTCATAATCAGAGGGGTAATAATATGCATAAAGGATCTGAACCTATGATCTTCCACCAACTAAACCAACTAGTATCAACTACAAGGAGTAATTAACACTACTAGCAACCTACTAGCACCAATCTCGGACTTGGAGACAAGAATTAGATACAAGAGATGAACTAGGGTTTTGAGATGAGATGGTGCTGATGAAGATGTTGATGGAGATTGCCCTCTCCCGATGAGAGGAGCGTTGGTGATGACGATGGCGATGATTAACCCCTCCGGGAGAGAAGTTTCCCCGACAGAACAGCTCTGTCGGAGCCCTAGATTGGTTCCGCCAAGGTTCCGCCTCGTGGCGGCGGAGTTTCTCCCGAAAGGTTGCTTCTGACTTTTTTCTCGACGAAAGACTTCATATAGCAGAAGATGGTCATCAGAGAGCCACCAGGAGGCCCACGAGGTAGGGGGCGCGCCCCCACCCTCGTGGACAGGGTGTGGGCCCCCTGGTCTTCATCTTTGGCGAGGATTTTTCATTATTTATTATAAGGTATTCCGTGGAGTTTCAGGACTTTAGGAGTTGTGAAGAATAGGTCTCTAATATTTGCTCCTTTTCCAGCCCAGAATTCCAGCTGCCGACATTCTCTCTCCTTATGTAAACCTTATAAAATAAGAGAGAATAGCCATAAGTATTGTGACATAATGTGAAATAACAGCCCATAATGCAATAAATATCGATATAAAAGCATGATGCAAAATGGACGTATCAACTCCCCCAAGCTTAGACCTTGCTTGTCCTCAAGCGAAAGCCGATAACAATAAATATGTCCCCATGTTTAGAGGTAGAGGTGTCGATAAAAATAAAATACGGACATGAAGGCATCATGATTATTCTCATAACAGCAACATATATAGATATTGTCATATAATAACTTATGTTCAAGTGATGATCTATTCACAATGCAAAAGTATGAATCAGAAACCTTATTAAGAACCAACAAACTATAACCTATGTCATTGAAGCAATTGCAATTTATCATAACATCGGAAAGAGTCCATGTTAGAGCTAAAAAGCAAGTCCACATACTCAACTATGATCTAGTTCTTCATAATTGCTAACACTCATGCAATACTTGTGGTTACGGAGTTTTAATCGGACACAAAGAAAGATAGGGGCTTATAGTTTCGCCCCACAACCTTTTACCTCGAGGGTAAGGTCAACAATAATAACTCATGCCCCCCTACATCCAATTAGATATATATACATCAGGTTCTTTCCAACATGCTGGGCTTGCCAAAGGATAAAATGAAAAAGGGAGAGGTGAAGATTACCTTGACACTTGCATAAGGTAAAAGAGAATAATAAAAGATAGGCCCTTCACAGAGGGAAGCAGAGGTTGCCATGCGCTTTTATGGTTGGATGCACAAAATCTTAATGCGAAAGAACGTCACTTTATATTGCCCCTTGTGATATGAACCTTTATTATGCAGTCCGTCGCTTTTATTACTTCCACATCACAAGATCGTATAAAGCTTATTTCTCCCACACTAATCATACATATTTAGAGCAATTTTTATTGCTTTGCACCGATGACAACTTACTTGAAGGGTCTTACTCAATCCATAGGTAGATATGGTGGACTCTCATGGCAAAAATGGTTTAAGGGTATTTGGAAGCACAAGTAGTATCTCTACTTGCTGCTGAGAATTTGACTAGCATGAGGGGGAAAGGCATGCTCAACATGTTGGATGATCCATGACAACATACTTTATCTCAGATATAAGAAAACATAACCCATTACGTTGTCTTCCTTGTCCAACATCAACTCTTTAGCATGTCATATTTTGATGAGTGCTCCCAATCATAAAACATGTCAATAATAGTATATTTATATGTGAAACCTCTCTTTGCTTATTACCTCCTATTAATTGCAACGATGACCAAAGCTATGTCTACCAACTCCCAACAACTTTTAATCGTCACACTCTTTCTATGTGAAGTTATTACTATCAATAAGATCAATATGATCTCTTGTTTCTTCTTATTCTTTTTCTCTTTTCTTTTATTCACCCAAGATCATAGCAAGAAAATCAAGCCCTTGACTCAACACTAATCTTTATTATATAGCTCACGGACTCGATTACATGGAGAGATCATAAGGCAAAACTCAAAACTAGATCATGCCATAAACTTTATTCTACTAGATCAAAATACTACTAATAGGATCGAACTAAGGAAAATGGTAAAGATAGGAGTTGTGATTGTGATACGATACCGGCGCACCTCCCCCAAGCTTGGCAGTTTCCAAGGGGAGTGCCCATACCCATGTTATTATATCTCCTTGGTTGGTGAAGATGGAGGTGATGGATAGTCGCACATCGAGCGTAAGAGGTCCTCTAGATTTCCAATAATGACCTTGAGTGCAAAGATATGCTCCTTCAACAAAATATTTTCACTTGTGAGATACTTGTTTTGAATGCGAGTTAACTCAATCATCTGGAAAGCTTCGATCTCAGTTGGGGTAAGAAGGTTGTGATCAAGTTGAAGGATGTCTTCTGTTGCCGGAGCTTGGTTCTCCGTGGCCTTCTTGATCCCTTCATCCTTGTTGATCTCCATGGGTTCTTCCCTCTTCAACTCTATATTCATTAGCCAGGCATCTTTGTCACCATTGTTGGAGGAGGGGGACGACATGATGCCTGGCCTTGACAACCCTGACAGAGAACAGCCCAAAACAAGAACAGAGGATATTTGCGTGATACGGGAGTCAAAACCTTCGGGAGAATATATAGTGAATTTTTACCGACCAAAATACGTATCGTGTAGGAAAACAGAGTCCGGAAGGCACACGAGGTGCTTACGAGGTAGGGGGCACGCCCTCCACCCTCGTGGGGCCCTCGTGTCCTTCCCAGACTGCTACTTAATTTTCTATTTTTCTAAATATTCCAGAACAGAGAAATATTGCCTTAAAAATTGTTTCGGAGTCGGTTTACTTACTGTACCACATACCTATTCCTTTTCGGAGTCTGAAACGTTCTGGAAAGTGTCCCTTATGTATTCCTCCGGGGTTACGGTTTCAATAATATTGGTTTCAACATTTATGGGATTACTTGAGATATAATGTTTGATTCTTTGACCGTTTACCACCTTCGGATTTGTGCCTTCGAAGTTGTTGATTTTTATGGCACCAGAACGATAGACCTCCTCGATAACATAGGGGCCTTCCCATTTAGAGAGAAGTTTCCCAGCAAAAAATCTTAAACGAGAGTTGTATAGCAATACATAATCACCTACATTAAACTCATGCTTTTGTATCCTTTTGTCATGCCATCTTTTAACCTTTTCTTTAAACAACTTGGCATTTTCATAAGCTTGGGTTCTCCATTCATCAAGAGAGCTAATATCAAATAACCTATCTTCACCGGCAAGTTTGAAATCATAATTGAGCTCTTTAATGGCCCAATATGCCTTATGTTCTAGTTCGAGAGGTAAGTGACATGCTTTTCCATATACCATTTTATACGGAGACATACCCATAGGATTTTTATATGTAGTTCTATAGGCCCATAATGCATCATCAAGTTTCTTGGACCAAATCTTTCTAGACCTATTGACATTCTTTTGCAAAATTAATTTGAGTTCTCTATTACTCAATTCTACTTGACCACTAGACTGTGGGTGATACGGAGATGCAATTCTATGATTGACGTCATATTTAGCAAGCATTTTACGGAAAGCACCATGAATAAAATGTGAACCACCATTAGTCATTAAATATCTAGGGACTCCAAACCTCGGAAAAATAACTTCTTTAAGCATTTTAATAGAAGTGTTATGATCAGCACTACTAGTTGGAATAGCTTCTACCCACTTAGTAACGTAATCAATAGCAAGTAAAATATGTGTATATCCATTAGAGGCAGGAAAAGGTCCCATATAATCAAATCCCCAAACATCAAACAGTTCAATAACAAGTGCATAATTCATAGGCATTTCTTGACGTCTACTAATATTACCAATTCTTTGACATTCATCACAAGATAGGACAAACTTACGGGCATCCTTGAAGAGAGTAGGCCAATAAAAACCGGATTGCAATACCTTATGTGCAGTTCTATCTCCCGCATGGTGTTCTCCATAAGTTTCGGAGTGGCACTTGCGTAGGATATGTTCCTGTTCGTGCTGAGGTACACAATGTCTAATAACACCATCTACTTATTCTTTATAAAGATGTGGGTCATCCCAAAAGTAATGTCTCAAATCATAGAAGAACTTTTTCTTTTGTTGGTATGTGAAGCTAGGTGGTATGAATTTAGCAACAATGTAATTAGCATAATCAACATACCAAGGAGTACTACGAGAAGTACTTATGACATTTAATTGTTCATCAAGCTATCATAAATAGGTAGTGGGTCATCAAGAACATTCTCTAACCTAGATAAGTTGTCTGCAACGGGGTTCTCAGCTCCTCTTCTATCAACAATATGCAAATCAAATTCTTGTAGCAAGAGAGCCCATCTAATAAGTCTAGGTTTAGCATCTTTCTTCTCCATAAGATATTTAATAGCATCATGATCAGTGTGGATAGTTACTTTAGAATCAACAATATAAGGTCTGAACTTATCACAAGCAAATACAACTGCTAAAAGTTCTTTTTTAGTAGTAGCACAATTTCTTTGAGCGTTGTCTAGAGTCTTAGTAGCATAATGGATAACATTTAATTTCTTATCAACTCTTTGCCCTAGAACAACACCTACAGCATGATCGCTAGCATCACACATAATTTCAAAGGGTAAATTCCAATCAGGTGGCTGAACAATAGGTGCAAAGACTAATGCTTTCTTAAGTATTTCAAATGCTTCTACAGAATCCTCATCAAAGAGAAATGGTATATCTTTTTGTAATAAATTAGTTAGAGGCCGAGAAATTTTTGAGAAGTCCTTAATGAACCTCCTATAAAATCCGGCGTGACCAAGGAAACTTCTTATACCTTTGATGTCCTTGGGGCACGACATCTTTTCAATAGCATCAACCTTGGCTTTATCAACTTCAATACCTCTTTCAGAAACTTTATGCCCCAAGACAATACCTTCATTAACCATAAAGTGGCACTTTTCCCAATTCAAGACAAGATTAGTTTCTTCACATCTCTGCAAAACTCGATCAAGATTGATCAAGAAATCATCAAAAGAAGATCCATAGACGGAAAAGTCGTCCATGAAAACCTCACAAATCTTTTCACAAAAGTCAGAGAATATAGCCATCATGCATCTTTGAAAGGTAGCAGGTCCATTACATAAACCAAAAGGCATACGTCTATAAGCAAAAGTACCAAAAGGGCATGTAAAATTAGTCTTTGATTGATCTTTAGCCGACACAGGTATTTGAGAGAAACCAGAATAACCATCTAGAAAGCAGTAGTGTGTATGTTTGCATAATCTTTCTAGCATTTGATCGATAAAAGGTAAGGGGTAATGATCTTTCTTAGTAGCCTTATTTAATTTGCGGAAATCAATTACCATCCTATAACCTGTAATAATTCTCTGTGGAATCAATTCATCTTTATCATTAGGAACAACAGTAATACCTCCCTTCTTAGGGACACAATGAACAGGACTTACCCACTGACTATTAGCAACGGGATAAATTATACCTGCCTCCAGAAGCTTTAGTATTTCTTTTCTTACCACTTCTTTCATTTTTAGGATTCAGACGTTGTTGAGGATCACAAACTGGTTTGGCATCTGCTTCCAAATTTATTTTATGTTAACATAGAGTGGGACTAATGCCCTTAAGATCATCAAGAGTATATCCAATAGCAGCATGGTGCTTCTTCAGAGTTTTCAGTAATCTTTCTTCTTCATGCTCTGAAAGGTTAGCACTAATAATAACAGGATATATCTTCTTTTCATCAAGATATTTAAGATTATCAGGCAACGATTTAAGCTCAAACACGGGATCACCCTTAGGTGGAGGGGGATCCCCTAGGATTTCAACAGGAAAATTGTGTTTCAGAATAGGTTCCTGTTTAAAGAATACTTCATCTATTTCCCTTCTTTCATTCATAAACATATCATTCTCATGGTCTAGCAAATATTGTTCTAAAGGATCACTAGGAGGTACGGTAATAGAAGCAAGACCAATAATTTCATCCTTACTAGGCAATTCTTCTTCACGGTGTTGTTTACTAAATTTAGAGAAATTAAACTCATGAGTCATATCATCTAAGCCGACAATAACAACATCCCTTGTGCAATCTATGGTAGCATTAACAGTATTCAAGAAGGGTCTACCAAATATAATGGGACAAAAGCTATCTTGTGGGGAACCCAGAACAAGAAAATCAGCATGATATTTAGTTTTCCCACACACGACTTCAACATCTCTAACAATTCCCATTGGTGAAATAGTATCTCTATTAGCAAGTTTAATAGTGACATCAATTTCTTCTAACTCAACAGGTGCAATGTCATGCATAATTTCTTTGTATAAGTCAATAGGTATTGCACTAGCACTAGCACCCATATCACATAAGCCATGATAACAATGATCTCCTATTTTAATAGAAATAACAGGCATGCCTACCACAGGTCTAGGTTTATCTATATCACGGGGTTTAGCAATTCTAGCAGTTTCATTACAGAAGTAAATAACATGCCCATCTATATTATCAGACAAGAGATCTTTAACAATAGCAATATTAGGTTCAACTTTAACTTGCTCAGGAGGTGTATATGTTTTAATATTGCTTTTACGAACCACAGTTGAAGCTTTAGCATGATCCTTTATCCTAACAGGGAAAGATGGTTTCTCAACATAACAAGTAGGAAAAATAGGATCATTATAAGTGACAGTCTTTTCTTCAACTTTAATAGGTGCAACTACTTTTACTTCTATGGGAGGATGATATTTAAACCACTTCTCCTTGGGGAGATCAACATAAGTAGCAAAAGATTCACAGAAATAAGCTACTATCTCAGAATCAAGTCCATATTTAGTGCTAAACTTACGGAAAATATCGGTATCCATAAAAGATTTAACACAATCAAACTTAGGTGTCATACTGACTCCCGACCTTCGTCGAGATCCCAATCTTCAGAGTTGCGTTTAATTCTATCCAATAAATCCTATCTAAATCCAATAGTCTTCATCATAAAAGAGCTAACACAAGAAGTATCAAGCATGGTGCGATTATTTTCAAAAAGTTGAGCATAAATTTTTTGAAGAATTGTTTCTCTTGGGAGCTCATGATTGGGGCATGAATATAACATTGATTTAAGCCTCCCCCAAGCTTGAGCGATGCTTTCTCCATCGCGAGGCCAAAAATTATATATATAAATGCGGTCATGATGAACAAGATGCATAGGGTAATACTTTTGATGAAATTCCAATTTCAATCTTTTATAGTTCCATGATCTCGTATCATCACATAGTGTCGGGACACCGATTCCAAGTCACATCGATCTAGCCTGTGATCCTGATAGACGGAAGAGAAAGCCTAGTTCCTTAACCCCGTAGGAAAGATAGGATGACTCAGATCAGAAGGCATGAGGTATAAGTAGTAAAAAGAGTCTTATGTTCCCTTCCACAATCAATTCCCCTATATAGCTAAAGAATTTCTAGACTCAACTTCGACCAGGTTGGCTTGGTAATCCTACAGGTAGTCAGGCTCTGATACCAAAGTTGTCGGGACCCCGATTCCAAGTCACATCGATCTAGCCGGTAACACCTCATATCACTTTGCGGCCTCACGCACGGTATTCCCGCGGGTATCGCCTTACCCTGGCCCGGGACCGTTTGCGCCTTTTGGCTCACGTATATGATTGTGTCGCTAGCATCCATATGACAGAGAACCCGGGCCGACATGGCTAGTCGTGTGCTGGGTTTCGTAGTAATTTCAAAAAATTTCCTACGCTCACGCAAGATCATGGTGATGCATAGCAACGAGAGGGGAGAGTATGATCTACGTACCCTTGTAGATCGACAACGGAAGCGTTTAGTTGATGTAGTCGTACGTCTCCACGGCCCGACCGATCAAGCACCGAAACTACGGCACCTCCGAGTTCTAGCACACGTTCAGCTCGATGACGATCCCCGGACTCCGATCCAGCAAAGTGTCGGGGAAGAGTTCCATCAGCACGACGGCGTGGTGACGATCTTGATGTACTAATGCAGCAGGGCTTCGCCTAAGCACCGCTACAATATTATCGAGGACTATGGTGGAAGGGGGCACCACACACGGCTAAGAATATGATCACGTGGATCAACTTGTGTTTCTCTGGGGTGCCCCTGCCTCCGTATATAAAGGCTCAAGGGGGGGGGGTGCGGCCGGCCTAGGAGAGGCGCGCCAGGAGGAGTCCTACTCCCTCTGGGAGTAGGATTACCACTCAATCCTAGTTGGAATAGCATTCGCGGAGGGGGGAAAAGAGAGAGGGGGGCCGGCCCCCTCTCCTTGTCCTATTCGGACCAAGGGAGGGGAGGGGCATGCGGCCCATCTAGGGCTGCCCCTTCTCTTTTCCACTAAGGCCCACTTAGGCCCATATAGCTCCCGGGGGGTTCCGGTAACCTCCCGGTACTCCGGTAAAATCCCGATTTCACCCGGAACACTTCCGATATCCAAACATAGGCTTCCAATATATCAATCTTTATGTCTCGACCATTTTGAGACTCCTCGTCATGTCCGTGATCACATCCGGGACTCCAAACAACCTTCGGTATATCAAAATGTATAAACTCATAATATAACTGTCATCGTAACCTTAAGCGTGCGGACCCTATGGGTTCGAGAACAATGTAGACATGACCGAGACACTATTGGAAATATGCCCTAGAGGCAATAATAAAAGCATTATTATTATATTTCCTTGTTCATGATAATTGTCTTTATTCATGCTATAATTGTGTTATCCGGAAATCGTAATACATGTGTGAATAATAGACACCAACATGTCCCTAGTAAGCCTCTAGTTGACTAGCTCGGTGATCAACAGATAGTCATGGTTTCCTGACTATGGACATTAGATGTCATTGATAACGAGATCACATCATTAGGAGAATGATGTGATGGACAAGACCCAATCCTAAACATAGCATAAGATCGTATTGTTCATTTGCTAGAGTTTTCCAATGTCAAGTATCTTTTCCTTAGACCATGAGATCGTGTAACTCCCGGATACCGTAGGAGTGCTTTGGGTGTACCAAACGTCACAACATAACTGGGTGACTATAAAGGTATACTACGGGTATCTCTAAAAGTGTCTGTTGGGTTGACACGGATCAAGACTGGGATTTGTCACTCCGTATGACGGAGAGGTATCACTAGGCCCACTCGGTAATGCATCATCATTATGAGCTCAAAGTGACCAAGTGTCTGGTCACGGGATCATGCATTACGGTACGAGTAAAGTGACTTGCCGGTAACGAGATTGAACGAGGTATTGGGATACCGACGATCGAATCTCGGGCAAGTAGCATACCGATTGACGAAGGGAATTGTATACAGGGTTGCTTGAATCCTCGACATCGTGGTTCATCCGATGAGATCATCGAGGAGCATGTGGGAGCCAGCATGGGTATCCAGATCCCGCTGTTGGTTATTGGCCGGAGAGCAATCTCGGTCATGTCTACATGTCTCCCGAACCCGTAGAGTCTACACACTTAAGGTTCGATGACGCTAGGGTTGTAGGGATATGTATATGCAGTAACCCGAATGTTGTTCGGAGTCCCGGATGAGATCCCGGACGTCACGAGGAGTTCCGGAATGGTCCGGAGGTAAAGAATTATATATAGGAAGTGCTATTTCGGGCATCGGGACAAGTTTCGGGGTCACCGGTATTGTACCGGGACCACCGGAAGGGTCCCGGGGGTCCACCGGGTGGGGCCACCTGCCCCGGGGGCCACATGGGCTGTAGGGGGTGCGCCTTGGCCTATATGGGCCAAGGGCACCAGCCCCAAGAGGCCCATGCGCCTAGGGTTCAAGGAAGGGAAGAGTCCCAAAGGGGGAAGGCACCTCTTAGGTGCCTTGGGGAGGAGGGATTCCTCCCTTGGTCGCACCCCCCTAGGAGATTGGATCTCCTAGGGCCGGTGCCCCCCCTTGGACTCCCTATATATAGTGGGGAAAGGAGGGCCTCTAGAACACATCTTTGGTGCCTCCCTCTCCCTCTCCAACACATCCTCCTCCTCCATAGTGCTTGGCGAAGCCCTGCCGGAGTACTGCAGCTCCATCAACACCACGTCGTCGTGCTGCTGCTGGAGCCATCTTCCTCAACCTCTCCTTCCCCTTGCTGGATCAAGAAGGAGGAGACGTTATGCTGACCGTACGTGTGTTGAACGCGGAGGTGCCGTCCGTTCGGCGCTAGGATCTCCGGTGATTTGGATCACGTCGAGTACGCCTTCCTCATCCCCGTTCTTTGAACGCTTCCGCGTGTGATCTACAATGGTATGTAGATGCAATCCGATCACTCGTTGCTAGATGAACTCCTAGATGGATCTTGGTGAAACCGTAGGAAATTTTTTGTTTTCTGCAACGTTCCCCAACAGTGGCATCATGAGCTAGGTCTGTGCATAGTTCTCTTGCACGAGTAGAACACAATTTGTTGTGGGCGTTGATGTTGTCAACTTTCTTGCCGCTACTAGTCTTATCTTGCTTCAACGGTATTGTGGGATGAAGCGGCCCGGACCAACCTTACACGTACGCTTACGTGAGACCGGTTCCACCGACTAACATGCACAAGTTGCATAAGGTGGCTGGCGGGTGTCTGTCTCTCCCACTTTAGTTGGAGCGGATTCGATGAAAAGGGTCCTTATGAAGGGTAAATAGAAGTTGACAAATCACGTTGTGGCTTTCACGTAGGTAAGAAAACGTTCTTGCTAGAACCCTATTTCAGCCACATAAAACTTGCAACAACAATTAGAGGACGTCTAACTTGTTTTTGCAGCAAGTGCTTTGTGATATGATATGGCCAAAGTTGTGATGAATGATGAATGATCTATATGTGATGTATGAGATGTTCATGCTATTGTAATAGGAATCACGACTTGCATGTCGATGAGTATGACAACCGGCAGGAGCCATAGGAGTTGTCTTTATTTTTTGTATGACCTGCGTGTCATTGAGAAATGCCATGTAAATTACTTTACTTTATTGCTAGTTAGCCGTAGTAGTAGAAGTAATAGTTGGCGAGCAACTTCATGGAGACACGATGATGGAGATCATGATGATGGAGATCATGGTGTCATGCCGGTGACAAGATGATCATGGAGCCCCAAGATGGAGATCAAAGGAGCTATGTGATATTGGCCATATCATGTCACTATTATTGTTTGATTGCATGTGATGTTTATCATGTTTCTGCATCTTGTTTACTTAGAACGACGATAGTAAATAAGATGATCCCTCATAATAATTTCAAGAAAGTGTTCCCCCTAACTGTGCACCATTGCGACAGTTCGTTATTTCGAAGCACCACGTGATGATCGAGTGTTAGATTCTAACGTTCACATACAACGGGTGTAAGACAGATTTACACATGCAAACACTTAGGTTGACTTGACGAGCCTAGCATGTACAGACATGGCCTCAGAACACAGAAGACCGAAAGGTCGAGCATGAGTCGTATAGAAGATACGATCAACATGAAGATGTTCACCGACATTGGCTAGTCCGTCTCACGTGATGATCGGACACGACCTAGTTAACTCGGATCATGTTATACTTAGATTACAGGAGGGATGTTTATCTAAGTGGGAGTTCATTGAATAATTTGATTAGATGAACTTAATTATCATGAACTTAGTCTAAAATTTTACAATATGTCTTGTAGATCAAATGGCCAACGTAGTCCTCAACTTCAATGCGTTCCTAGAGAAAACCAAGCTGAAAGACGATGGCAACAACTACACAGACTGGGTCTGGAACCTGAGGATCATCCTCATAGCTGCCAAGAAAGATTATGTCCTACAAGCACCGCTAGGTGACGCACCTGTTCTCCCTGCAGAACAAGACGTTATGAACGCTTGGCAGGCATGTACCGATGACTACTCCCTCATTCAGTGCGGCATGCTTTACAGCTTAGAGCCGGGGCTCCAAAAACATTTTGAGAGACACGAAGCATATGAGATGTTCGAAGAGCTGAAAATGGTTTTCCAAGCTCATGCCCGGGTCGAGAGATATCAAGTCTCCGACAAGTTCTTCAGCTGTAAGATGGAGGAAAACAGTTCTGTCAGTGAGCACATACTCACTATGTCTGGGTTGCATAACCGCTTGACTCAGCTGGGAGTTAATCTCCCGGATGACGCGGTCATTGACAGAGTCCTTCAGTCGCTTCCACTGAGCTACAAGAGCTTTGTGATGAACTTCAATATGCAGGGGATGGAAAAGACCATTCCTGAAGTATTTGCAATGTGTAAATCAGCAGAGGTAGAAGTCAAAAAGGAACATCAAGTGTTGATGGTGAATAAAACCACTAAGTTCAAGAAAGGCAAGGGTAAGAAAACCTTCAAGAAGGACGACAAGGGAGTTGCCGCGCCCGGCAAGCAAGCTGCCGGGAAGAAGCCAAAGAATGGACCCAAGCCCGAGACTGAGTGCTTTTATTGCAAGGAAAGTGGTCACTGGAAGCGAAACTTCCCCAAATACTTAGCGGACAAGAAGGCCAGCAAAACGAAAGGTATATGTGATATACATGTAATTGATGTGTACCTTACCAGTACTCGTAGTAGCTCCTGGGTATTTGATACCGATGCAGTTGCTCACATTTGTAACTCAAACCAGGAGCTGCGAAATAAGCGGAGACTGGCGAAGGACGAGGTGACGATGCGTGTCGGGAATGGTTCCAAGGTCAATGTGATCGCCGTCGGCACGCTACCTCTACATTTACCTTCGGGATTAGTTTTAAACCTTAATAATTGTTATTTAGTGCCAGCTTTGAGCATGAACATTGTATCAGGATCTCGTTTAATTCGAGATGGCTACTCATTTAAATCCGAGAATAATGGTTGTTCTATTTATATGAGAGATATGTTTTATGGTCATGCTCTGATGGTGAATGGTTTATTCTTAATGAATCTCGAGCGTAATGCTACACATGTTCATAGTGTGAGTACCAAAAGATGTAAGATTGATAATGATAGTCCCACATACTTGTGGCACTACCGCCTTGGTCACATAGGTGTCAAACGCATGAAGAAGCTCCATGCTGATGGACTTTTAGAGTCTCTTGATTACGAATCATTTGACACGTGCGAACCATGCCTCATGGGTAAGATGACCAAGACTCCGTTCTCAGGAACAATGGAGCGAGCAACCAACTTATTGGAAATCATACATACTGATGTGTGCGGTCCAATGAGAGTGTTGAGGCTCGCGGTGGCTATCGTTATGTTCTCACCCTCACTGATGACTTGAGTAGATATGGGTATGTCTACTTAATGAAACACAAGTCTGAGACCTTTGAAAAGTTCATGGAATTTCAGAGTGAGGTTGAGAATCAACGTGACAGGAAAATCAAGTTCCTGCGATCAGATTGTTGAGGAGAATACTTGAGTCATGAGTTTGGCACACACTTAAGAAAATGTGGAATAGTTTCACAGCTCACACCGCCTGGAACACCTTAGCGTAATGGTGTGTTCGAACATCGTAATCGCACTCTATTAGATATGGTGCGATCTATGATGTCTCTTGCCGATTTACCGCTATCCTTTTGGGGGTATGCTTTAGAGACTGCCACATTCACTTTAAATAGGGCTTCGTCGAAATCCGTTGAGACGATACCGTATGAATTATGGTTTGGGAAGAAACCTAAGCTGTCGTTTCTAAAAGTTTGGGGATGTGATGCTTATGTCAAGAAACTTCAACCTGAAAAGCTCGAACCCAAGTCGGAAAAATCCGTCTTCATAGGATACCCTAAAGAAACTATTGGGTATACCTTCTACCTCACATCCGAAGGCAAGATCTTTGTTGCCAAGAATGGATCATTTCTAGAGAAGGAGTTTCTCTCGAAAGAAGTAAGTGGGAGGAAAGTAGAACTTGATGAAGTATTACCTCTTGAATCGGAAAATGGCGCAACTCAAGAAAATGTTCCTGAGGTGCCTGCACCGACTAGAGAGGAAGTTAATGATGATGATCAAGATACTTCTGATCAAGCTCCTACTGAAATTCGAAGGTCCACAAGGACACGTTCCGCACCAGAGTGGTATGGCAACCCTGTCTTGGAAATCATGTTGTTAGACAACGGTGAACCTTCGAACTATGAAGAAGCGATGGCGGGCCCAGATTCCGACAAATGGCTGGAAGCCATGAAATCCGAGATAGGATCCATGTATGAAAACGAAGTACGGACTTTGACTGACTTGCCCATGGAGCGGCGAGCCATAGAAAATAAATGGATCTTTAAGAAGAAGACAGACACGGATGGTAATGTGACCATCTATAAAGCTCGGCTTGTCGCTAAGGGTTATCGACAAGTTCAAGGGGTTGACTACGATGAGACTTTCTCACCAGTAGCGAAGCTGAAGTCCGTCCGAATCATGTTAGCGATTGCCGCTTTCTACGATTATTAGATATGGCAAATGGACGTCCAAACGGCATTCCTTAATGGTTTCCTTAAGGAAGAATTGTATATGATGCAGCCGGAAGGGTTTGTCGATCCTAAGAATGCTGACAAGGTGTGCAAGCTCCAACGCTCGATTTATGGGCTGGTGCAAGCATCTCGAAGTTGGAACATTCACTTTGATGAGATGATCAAAGCGTTTGGGTTTACGCAGACTTATGGAGAAGCCAGTGTTTACAAGAAAGTGAGTGGGAGCTCTGTAGCATTTCTCATATTATATGTAGATGACATACTTTTGATGGGAAATGATATAGAACTCTTGGACAACATTAAGGCCTACTTGAATAAGAGTTTTTCAATGAAGGACCTTGGAGAAGCTGCTTATATATTAGGCATCAAGATCTACAGAGATAGATCAAGACGCCTCATAGGTCTTTCACAAAGCACATACCTTGATAAGATATTGAAGAAGTTCAATATGGATCGGTCTAAGAAGGGGTTCTTGCCTGTGTTGCAAGGTGTGAAATTGAGCTCAGCTCAATGTCCGACCACGGCAGAAGATATAGAAGAGATGAGTGTCATCCCCTATGCGTCAGCCATATGTTCTATTATGTATGCCATGCTGTGTACCAGACCTGATGTAAACCTTGCCGTAAGTTTGGTAGGAAGGTACCAAAGTAATCCTGACAAGGAACACTGGACAGCGGTCAAGAATATCCTGAAGTACCTGAAAAGGACTAAGGAAATGTTTCTCATCTATGGAGGTGACGAAGAGCTCGTCGTAAAGGGTTACGTCGATGCTAGCTTCGACACAGATCTGGATGACTCTAAGTCACAAACCGGATACGTGTATATTTTGAATGGTGGGGCAGTAAGCTGGTGCATTTGCAAGCAGAGCGTCGTGGCGGGATCTACATGTGAAGCGGAGTACATGGCAGCCTCGGAGGCAGCACATGAAGCAATTTGGGTGAAGGAGTTCATCACCGACCTAGGAGTCATACCCAATGCGTCGGGGCCAATCAAACTCTTCTGTGACAACACTGGAGCTATTGCACTTGCCAAGGAGCCCAGGTTTCACAAGAAGACAAGGCACATCAAGCGTCGCTTCAACTCCATTCGTGAAAATGTTCAAGATGGAGACATAGATATTTGTAAAGTACATACGGACCTGAATGTAGCAGATCCGTTGACTAAACCTCTCCCCAGAGCAAAACATGATCAACACCAGAATTCCATGGGTGTTCGATTCATCACAATGTAACTAGATTATTGACTCTAGTGCAAGTGGGAGACTGTTGGAAATATGCCCTAGAGGCAATAATAAAAGCATTATTATTATATTTCCTTGTTCATGATAATTGTCTTTATTCATGCTATAATTGTGTTATCCAGAAATCATAATACATGTGTGAATAATAGACACCAACATGTCCCTAGTAAGCCTCTAGTTGACTAGCTCGGTGATCAACAGATAGTCATGGTTTCCTGACTATGGACATTAGATGTCATTGATAACGAGATCACATCATTAGGAGAATGATGTGATGGACAAGACCCAATCCTAAGCATAGCATAAGATCGTATAGTTCATTTGCTAGAGTTTTCCAATGTCAAGTATCTTTTCCTTAGACCATGAGATCGTGTAACTCCCGGATACCGTAGGAGTGCTTTGGGTGTACCAAACGTCACAACATAACTGGGTGACTATAAAGGTATACTACGGGTATCTCTGAAAGTGTTTGTTGGGTTGACACGGATCAAGACTGGGATTTGTCACTCCGTATGACGGAGAGGTATCACTGGGCCCACTCGGTAATGCATCATCATTATGAGCTCAAAGTGACCAAGTGTCTGGTCACGGGATCATGCATTACGATACGAGTAAAGTGACTTGCCGGTAACGAGATTGAACGAGGTATTGGGATACCGACGATCGAATCTCGGGCAAGTAGCATACCGATTGACGAAGGGAATTGTATACGGGGTTGCTTGAATCCTCGACATCATGGTTCATCCGATGAGATCATCGAGGAGCATGTGGGAGCCAACATGGGTATCCAGATCCCGCTGTTGGTTATTGGCCGGAGAGCGATCTCGGTCATGTCTACATGTCTCCCGAACCCGTAGGGTCTACACACTTAAGGTTCGGTGACGCTAGGGTTGTAGGGATATGTATATGCAGTAACCCGAATGTTGTTCGGAGTCCTGGATGAGATCCCGGACGTCACGAGGAGTTCCGGAATGGTCCAGAGGTAAATAATTATATATAGGAAGTGCTATTTCGGGCATCGGGACAAGTTTCGGGGTCACCGGTATTGTACCGAGACCACCGGAAGGGTCCCGGGGGTCCACCGGGTGGGGCCACCTGCCCCGGGGGCCACATGGGCTGTAGGGGGTGCGCCTTGGCCTATATGGGCCAAGGGCACCAGCCCCAAGAGGCCCATGCGCCTAGGGTTCAAGGAAGGGAAGAGTCCCAAAGGGGGAAGGTACCTCCTAGGTGCCTTGGGGAGGAGGGATTCCTCCCTTGGCCGCACCCCCCTAGGAGATTGGATCTCCTAGGGCCGGCGCCCCCCCTTGGACTCCCTATATATAGTGGGGAAAGGAGGGCCTCTAGAACACATCTTTGGTGCCTCCCTCTCCCTCTCCAACACATCCTCCTCCTCCATAGTGCTTGGCGAAGCCCTGCCGGAGTACTGCAGCTCCATCAACACCACGCCGTCGTGCTGCTGCTGGAGCCATCTTCCTCAACCTCTCCTTCCCCTTGCTGGATCAAGAAGGAGGAGACGTTATGCTGACCGTACGTGTGTTGAACGCGGAGGTGCTGTCCGTTCGGTGCTAGGATCTCCGGTGATTTGGATCACGTCGAGTACGCCTTCCTCATCCCCGTTCTTTGAATGCTTCCGCGCATGATCTGCAAAGGTATGTAGATGCAATCCGATCACTCGTTGCTAGATGAACTCCTAGATGGATCTTGGTGAAACCGTAGGAAAATTTTTGTTTTCTGCAACGTTCGCCAACAGACACGTCTCCGGTCAATAACCAATAGCGGAACCTGGATGCTCATATTGGCTCCTACATATTCTACGAAGATCTTTTATCGGTCAGATCGCATAACGGCATACGTTGTTCCCTTTGTCATCGGTATGTTACTTGCCCGAGATTCGATCGTCAGTATCCCATACCTAGTTTAATCTCATTACCGGCAAGTCTCTTTACTCGTTCTGTAATACATCATCCCGCAACTAACTCATTAGTTGCAATGCTTGCAAGGCTTAAGTGATGTGCATTACCGAGAGGGCCCAGAGATACCTCTCCGACAATCGGAGTGACAAATCCTAATCTCGAAATACGCCAACCCAACATGTACCTTTGGAGACACCTGTAGAGCTCCTTTATAATCACCCAGTTACGTTGTGACGTTTGGTAGCACACAAAGTGTTTCTCTGGCAAACGGGAGTTGCATAATCTCATAGTCATAGGAACATGTATAAGTCATGAAGAAAGCAATAGCAACATACTAAACGATTGGGTGCTAAGCTAACGGAATGGGTCATGTCAATCAGATCATTCAACTAATGATGTGATCCTATTAATCAAATGACAACTCTTTGTCTATGGTTAGGAAACATAACCATCTTTGATTAACAAGCTAGTCTAGTAGAGGCATACTAGTGACACTCTGTTTGTCTATGTATTCACACATGTATTATGTTTCCGATTAATACAATTCTAGCATGAATAATAAACTTTTATCATGATATAAGGAAATAAATAATAAGTTTATTATTGCCTCTAGGGCATATTTCCTTCATTCTCCCACTTGCACTAGAGTCAATAATCTAGATTACACAGTAATGATTCTAACACCCATGGAGCCTTGGTGCTGATCATGTTTTGCTTGTGGAAGAGGCTTAGTTAACGGGTCTGCAACATTCAGATCCGTATGTATCTTGCAAATCTCTATGTCTCCCAGCTGGACTAGATCCCGGATGGAATTGAAGCGTCTCTTGATGTGCTTGGTTCTCTTGTGAAATCTGGATTCCTTCGCCAAAGCAATTGCACCAGTATTGTCACAAAAGATTTTCATTGGACCCGATGTACTAGGTACGACACCTAGATCGGATATGAACTCCTTCATCCAGACTCCTTCATTTGCTGCTTCCGAAGCAGCTATGTATTCCGCTTCACACGTAGATCCCGCCACGACGCTTTGTTTAGAACTGCACCAACTGACAGCTCCACCGTTTAATGTAAACACGTATCCAGTTTGCGATTTAGAATCGTCCGGATCAGTGTCAAAGCTTGCATCAACGTAACCATTTACGATGAACTCTTTGTCACCTCCATATATGAGAAACATATCCTTAGTCCTTTTTAGGTACTTCAGGATGTTCTTGACCGCTGTCCAGTGATCCACTCCTGGATTACTTTGGTACCTCCCTGCTAGACTTATAGCAAGGCACACATCAGGTCTAGTACACAGCATTGCATACATGATAGAGCCTATGGCCGAAGCATAGGGAACATCTTTCATCTTCTCTCTATCTTCTGCAGTGGTCGGGCATTGAGTCCGACTCAACTTCACACCTTGTAACACGGGCAAGAACCCTTTCTTTGCTTGATCCATTTTGAACTTCTTCAAAATTTTGTCAAGGTATCTGCTTTGTGAAAGTCCAATTAAACATCTTGATCTATCTCTATAGATCTTTATGCCTAATATGTAAGCAGCTTCACCGAGGTCTTTCATTGAAAAACTTTTATTCAAGTATCCCTTTATACTATCCAGAAATTCTATATCATTTCCGATCAGTAATATGTCATCCACATATAACATCAGAAATGCTACAGAGCTCCCACTAACTTTCTTGTAAATACAGGCTTCTCCAAAAGTCTGTATAAAACCAAATGCTTTGATCACACTATCAAAGCGTTTATTCCAACTCCGAGAGGCTTGCACCAGTCCATAAATGGATCGCTGGAGCTTGCACACTTTGTTAGCTCCCTTTGGATCGACAAAACCCTCCGGTTGCATCATATACAACTCTTCTTCCAGAAATCCATTCAGGAATGCAGTTTTGACATCCATCTGCCAAATTTCATAATCATAAAATGCGACAATTGCTAACATGATTCGGACAGACTTAAGCATCGCTACGGGTGAGAAGGTCTCATCGTAGTCAATCCTTTGAACTTGCCGAAACCCTTTTGCGACAAGTCGAGCTTTGTAGACAGTAATATTACCGTCGGCGTCAGTCTTCTTCTTGAAGATCCATTTATTCTCAATTGCTTGTCGATCATTGGGCAAGTCAACCAAAGTCCACACTTTGTTCTCATACATGGATCCCATCTCAGATTTCATGGCTTCAAGCCATTTTGCGGAATCTGGGCTCACCATCGCTTCTTCATAGTTCGTAGGTTCATCATGATCTAGTAGCATGACTTCCAGAACAGGATTACCGTACCACTCTGGTGCGGATCTTACTCTTGTTGATCTACGAGGTTCAGTAGTATCTTGTTCTGAAGTTTCATGATCATCATCATTAGCTTCCCCACTAATTGGTGTAGGTGTCACAGAAACAGTTTTCTGTGATGCACTACTTTCCAATAAGGGAGCAGGTACAGTTACCTCGTCAAGTTCTACTTTCCTCCTACTCACTTCTTTCCAGAGAAAACTCCTTCTCTAGAAAGTTTCCGAACTTAGCAACAAAAGTCTTGCCTTCGGATCTGTGATAGAAGGTGTATCCAATAGTCTCCTTTGGATATCCTATAAAGACACATTTCTCCGATTTGGGTTCGAGCTTATCAGGTTGAAGCTTTTTCACATAAGCATCACAGCCCCAAACTTTCAAAAACGACAACTTTGGTTTCTTGCCAAACCATAGTTCATAAGGCATCGTCTCAACGGATTTTGATGGTGCCCTATTTAATGTGAATGCGGCCGTCTCCAAAGCATAACCCCAAAACGATAGCGGTAAATCAGTAAGAGACATCATAGATCGCACCATATCTAGTAAACTACGATTACGACGTTCGGACACACCATTACGCTGTGGTGTTCCGGGTGGCGTGAGTTGCGAAACTATTCCGCATTGTTTCAAATGTACACCAAACTCGTAACTCAAATATTCTCCTCCACGATCAGATCGTAGAAACTTTATTTTCTTGTTATGATGATTTTCAACTTCACTCTGAAATTCTTTGAACTTTTCAAATGTCTCAGACTTATGTTTCATTAAGTAGATATACCCATATCTACTTAAGTCATCTGTGAAGGTGAGAAAATAACGATATCCGCCACGAGCCTCAATATTCATCGGACCACATACATCTGTATGTATGATTTCCAACAAATCTGTTGCTCTCTCCATAGTAACGGAGAACGGTGTTTTAGTCATCTTTCCCATGAGGCACGGTTCGCAAGTACCAAGTGATTCATAATCAAGTGGTTCCAAAAGTCCATCAGTATGGAGTTTCTTCATGCGCTTTACACCGATATGACCTAAACGGCAGTGCCACAAATAAGTTGCACTATCATTATCAACTCTGCATCTTTTGGTTTCAACATTATGAATATGTGTGTTACTACTATCGAGATTTAATAAGAATAGACCACTCTTCAAGGGTGCATGACCATAAAAGATATTACTCATATAAATAGAACAACCATTATTCTCTGATTTAAATGAATAACCGTCTTGCATCAAACAAGATCCAGATATAATGTTCATGCTTAACGCTGGCACCAAATAACAATTATTTAGGTCTAATATTAATCCTGAAGGTAGATGTAGAGGTAGCGTGCCGACTGCGATCACATCGACTTTGGAACCGTTTCCCACGCGCATCGTCACCTCGTCCTTAGCCAATCTTCGCTTAATCCCGTAGTCCCTGTTTCGAGTTGCAAATATTAGCAACAGAACCAGTATCAAATACCCAGGTACTACTGCGAGCATTAGTAAGGTACACATCAATAACATGTATATCACATATACCTTTGTTCACCTTGCCATCCTTCTTATCCGCCAAATACTTGGGGCAGTTCCGCTTCCAGTGACCAGTCTGCTTGCAGTAGAAGCACTCAGTTTCAGGCTTAGGTCCAGACTTGGGTTTCTTCTCTTGAGCAGCAACTTGCTTGCTGTTCTTCTTGAAGTTCCCCTTCTTCTTCCCTTTGCCCTTTTTCTTGAAACTAGTGGTCTTGTTGACCATCAACACTTGATGCTCCTTTTTGATTTCTACCTCCGCAACTTTCAGCATTGCGAAGAGCTCGGGAATAGTCTTATTCATCCCTTGCATATTATAGTTCATGACGAAGCTCTTGTAGCTTGGTGGCAGTGATTGGATAATTCTGTCAATTGCGCAATCATCTGGAAGATTAACTCCCATTTGAATCAAGTGATTATTATACCCAGACATTTTGAGTATATGCTCACTGACAGAACTGTTCTCCTCCATCTTGCAGCTATAGAACTTATTGGAGACTTCATATCTCTCAATCCGGGCATTTGCTTGAAATATTAACTTCAACTCCTGGAACATCTCATATGCTCCATGACGTTCAAAACGTCGTTGAAGTCCCGATTCTAAGCCGTAAAGCATGGCACACTGAACTATCGAGTAGTCATCAGCTTTGCTCTGCCAGACGTTTACAACATCTGGTGTTGCTCCAGCAGCAGGCCTGGCACCCAGCGGTGCTTCCAGGACGTAATTCTTCTGTGCAGCAATGAGGATAATCCTCAAGTTACGGACCCAGTCCGTGTAATTGCCACCATCATCTTTCAACTTTGCTTTCTCAAGGAACGCATTAAAATTCAACGGAACAACAGCACTGGCCATTTATCTACAATCATACATAAACAAGCAAGATACTATTAGGTACTAAGTTCATGATAAATTTAGGTTCAATTAATCATATTACTTAAAGAACTCCCACTTAGATAGATATCCCTCTAATCCTCTAAGTGATTACGTGATCCAAATCAACTAAACCATGTCCGATCATCACGTGAGATGGAGTAGTTTCATTGGTGAACATCACTATGTTGATCATATCTACTATATGATTCACGCTCGACCTTTCGGTCCCCGTGTTCCGAGGCCATATCTGTATATGCTTGGCTCGTCAAGTATAACCTGAGTATTCCGCGTGTGCAACTGTTTTGCACCCGTTGTATTTGAACTTAGAGCCTATCACACCCGATCATCACGTGGTGTCTCAGCACGAAGAACTTTCGCAACGGTGCATACTCAGGGAGAACACTTCTTGATAATTTAGTGAGAGATCATCTTATAATGCTACCGTCAATCAAAGCAAGATAAGATGCATAAAAGATAAACATCACATGCAATCAATATAAGTGATATGATATGGCCATCATCATCTTGTGCTTGTGATCTCCATCTCCGAAGCACCGTCATGATCACCATCATCACCGGTGCGACACCTTGATCTCCATCGTAGCATCGTTGTCGTCTCGCCAATCTTATGCTTCCACGACTATCGCTACCGCTTAGTGATAAAGTAAAGCATTACAGCGCGATTGCATTGCATAAAATAAAGCGACAACCATATGGCTCCTGCCGGTTGCCGATAACTCGGTTACAAAACATGATCATCTCATACAATAAAATTTAGCATCATGTCTTGACCATATCACATCACAACATGCCCTGCAAAAACAAGTTAGACATCCTCTACTTTGTTGTTGCATGTTTTACGCGGCTGCTACGGGCTTAAGCAAGAACCAATCTTACCTACGCATCAAAAACCACAACGATAGTTTGTCAAGTTGGTTCTGTTTTAACCTTCGCAAGGACCGGGCGTAGCCACACTCAGTTCAACTAAAGTTGGAGAAACTGTCACCCGCAAGCCACCTATGTGCAAAGCACGTCGGGAGAACCGGTCTCGCGTAAGCGTACGCGTAATGTCGGTCCGGGCCGCTTCGTCCAGCAATACCGCCAAACCAAAGTATGACATGCTGGTAAGCAGTATGACTTATATCGCCCACAACTCACTTGTGTTCTACTCGTGCATATAACATCAACATATAAAACCTAGGCTCGGATGCCACTGTTGGGTTTCGTAGTAATTTCAAAAAAATTCCTACGCTCACGCAAGATCATGGTGATGCATAGCAACGAGAGGGGAGAGTATGATCTACGTACCCTTGTAGATCGACAACGGAAGCGTTTAGTTGATGTAGTCATACGTCTCCACGGCCCGACCGATCAAGCACCGAAACTACGGCACCTCCGAGTTCTAGCACACGTTCAGCTCAATGACGATCCCCGGACTCCGATCCAGCAAAGTGTTGGGGAAGAGTTCCGTCAGCACGACAGCGTGGTGACGATCTTGATGTACTACTGCAGCAGGGCTTCGCCTAAGCACCGCTACAATATTATCGAGGACTATGGTGGAAGGGGGCACCGCACACGGCTAAGAATATGATCACGTGGATCAACTTGTGTTTCTCTGGGGTGCCCCTGCCTCCGTATATAAAGGCTCAAGGGGGGGTGCGGCCGGCCTAGGAGAGGCGCGCCAGGAGGAGTCCTACTCCCTCTGGGAGTAGGATTCCCCCCCAATCCTAGTTGGAATAGGATTCGCGGAGGGGGGAAAAGAGAGAGGGGGACCGGCCCCCTCTCCTTGTCCTATTCGGACCAAGGGAGGGGAGGGGCGCGCGGCCCATCTAGGGCTGCCCCTTCTCTTTTCCACTAAGGCCCACTTAGGCCCATATAGCTCCCGGGGGGTTCCGGTAACCTCCCGGTACTCCGGTAAAATCCCGATTTCACCCGGAACACTTCCGATATCCAAACATAGGCTTCCAATATATCAATCTTTATGTCTCGACCATTACGAGACTCCTCGTCATGTCCGTGATCACATCCGGGACTCCGAACAACCTTCGGTATATCAAAATGTATAAACTCGTAATATAACTGTCATTGTAACCTTAACCGTGTGGACCCTACAGGTTCGAGAACAATGTAGACATGACCGAGACACGTCTCCGGTCAATAACCAATAGCAGAACCTGGATGTTCATATTGGCTCCTACATATTCTACGAAGATCTTTTATCGGTCAGACCGCATAACGACATACATTGTTCCCTTTGTCATCGGTATGTTACTTGCCCGAGATTCGATCGTCGGTATCCCATACCTAGTTCAATCTCGTTACCGGCAAGTCTCTTTACTCGTTCTGTAATACATCATCCCGCAACTAACTCATTAGTTGCAATGCTTGCAAGGCTTAAGTGATGTGCATTATCGAGAGGTCCCAGAGATACCTCTCCGACAATCGGAGTGACAAATCCTAATCTCGAAATACGCCAACCCAACATGTACCTTTGGAGACACTTGTAGAGCTCCTTTATAATCACCCAGTTACGTTGTGACGTTTGGTAGCACACAAAGTGTTCCTCTGGCAAACGGGAGTTGCATAATCTCATAGTCATAGGAACATGTATAAGTCATGAAGAAAGCAATAGCAACATACTAAACGATCGGGTGCTAAGCTAACGGAATGGGTCATGTCAATCAGATCATTCAACTAATGATGTGATCCTGTTAATCAAATGACAACTCTTTGTCTATGGTTAGGAAACATAACCATCTTTGATTAACAAGCTAGTCTAGTAGAGGCATACTAGTGACACTCTATTTGTCTATGTATTCACACATGTATTATGTTTCCGGTTAATACAATTCTAGCATGAATAATAAACTTTTATCATGATATAAGGAAATAAATAATAACTTTATTATTGCCTCTAGGGCATATTTCCTTCATCGTGAACCCAAAGCGACACTAACCTATGGGGACAGGCATACATGATTCACATCGAGCATGTCGGTCAGCAACGTGTGAATCCGGGCTGTAGCACTGGGCTAACAGGACTCCGAGGAACCCGGGCTGTAGCAGGCTAGGAAGGACTCCGAATGTCACCGCGTGACATTTCCCCGAAGGGACAGACACAAGAACGAAGTGAAACACATGCCGGCCAGTCAAGTGTCCTGAGCAGTAGTGCTGGGCTAGTAGGACTCCGGTGATCCGGGCTGTAGCGGACTACTATGGCTCAAGGAAGCACTAGACTACATTTCCCCATAAGAGAGGCTGCCAAGGATAAACAACTAGATTGTTGGATCCCACACATAGCAATACACGTCACACGTACGCATAACATGCAAGTATGTGCTGTACAACATGGCATCACAACATAACGCAAACTCATATAGAATAAGGCCCAGAAGAGCCACATAGTATTAAATACAAACAGGGGTCACATGACCCATCATTCAGAGCATACAAGCAACGGAAGCATTACGTGCATGAGTACAGACAACTACAAAAGGAAAAAGGTTGAGAAGCCTGACTATCTACGAGTCCCTCCCAAGGGTACAAGATCCTAGCTGAGGTAACAAGCTACTCGTCGAAGTCCAAGTGGTACTACTAGTGAGACAGATGTCTCACCTGCAAAACATAAATAAAGCAAACGTGAGTACAAAGGTACTCAGCAAGACTTACATCAGATCCTATCGTACATGCATTTGTATCAAGAAGGTAATGTGGGGTTTAGTTGCAGCAAGCCAGCTTTGACTCAGTGGCTATCCTGTTCTACAACAACGAGAAACTTCTTTGAGGTGAGGCACCGCACATGAGTCCACTAAACACCACCTCAATACACTACTATGGATTCATCCCCGTCTCTACGAGAAGGCCATCCATAGCACTCACACTTGTCTTGAGCATTTTAGAGTATCCACTTTAAGTTGTCTATGTACCACGTAAGCATCCAAGAAGTCCATAACCGAGGACACGGCTATTTGAATAGATCATGATAACCCTGCAGGGGTGTACTACTTCACACACCCTCTCACCACTTATCACCATATACACGTCACGTATCTCGGCAACCTTCAAGCGGAAGCCTAGCGAGGGTGTCGGCCACGACCTGACTAACCACACAAGACTCTAATATGGGTTTATCGCTGATTCGTGTTCCATCCGCAAGGAGATCTGGCCGGGGTGTCGCTCACGGCCCCAAACGATGTGAGCAGGGTTCCCAAGCCCACCATCCAGGTGCCACTTGGTACACCGTGCCACCTGTGCCTAGTCTGTCCCGAGCCCACCCTGCCGGGTGCCACTCGGTAGAAAATAGCACTACCTACAAACACCAGAAACTATTTGCAACTCCTGGACAGAGATCAAGGCGGTTAATAAGTGGAGAGGGGTCGAGTTACCGGAACCCAATGTGTGGTAGTATCTAGTCATTGGACAACATACACAGAACTCGGTTCTTAGGGACGGTTCCAGTGAGACAACCCACCATGTACTCCTACATGGCCTCTCACCGGTACCTTTACCAAATCGTGTTCACACGCTTAACTCTCAACATCAGAACATAGCATTGTACTCCAATTCATTCCCAATGAATCAGACCTGACATACTCTAAGCAATAGCAGGCAATGCATGGTAGGAACACAAAATGGCGCAATCAACTCCTACACATGCTAGTGGGTTTTAACTATTTATTGTGGCAATGACAGGTCATGCAGAGGAATGGTTTCAACTACCGAGCATAAAGTAGCAGTTGAATCGTTGTTGTCCTAATGCAATAAATGAGAGTAGGAGCGAGAGATTAGGATTGTATCGAAATGAACAAGGGGGTTTGCTTGCCTGGTAGATCAATAGGGGGGCATTGCTCCTCAGACAGGTACTCTGGAGCACTCTCCGGAGCGGGACCTATCAAGAGGGAACGGTGTCGGAAATCAATACACAAGCATATGCAACATGATGCATGAACATGACATGAAGATGTGATGTTGTTTGAGTTAATGCAACTAGCATTCAACTTGGAAGACGTCCATTTGAACCAAAGGTTCAAATGCAACTCTAATTGAAATCCCTTTAAATGCCATAAGTGTGTTTTCACATATACATCATGTATAAGTTGGTTTGTCATGCATGAAAACGGTACATATGGATAGATTGCATTTTTCTGATAATTTTTCATATATAAATTATTTCAATCTAAGCCACGGTTGAATTTCTATGAATTTTTGAAGTTTATAACATTTTCTGGATTTTCCTGATTTAATTTAAAACCAGAAAATGATATATTGCGTCAGCACTAAGTCATGGTGACGTCAGCATTGACCAAAGTCAAATCTAACTGGTGGGCTCCACCTGTCATTGACTTAGGGGGTTAACAGGGGTTATTTAAATTAAATTGTGTCACTAACTGTGCGGGTCCCACATGTCATCCACTCGGGGTTGATTAACTGGGTGGTTAGCACCTAATCTAATCCTGCCACGTCAGTGTCGCCGGATTAAGCACCGACGACCACATCTCGCGGCGGAGGCTCGCCGGAGATGCTCGGGCTCGCGCTACAGACGGCGGTTTGTGATGCGGTTGGCCTCTACGGCTAGCTAGAGCTCACACGCACCTAATGGAGTAGGCATGGGGGGCTACGATGGTCTGTGGTGGCGGCAGCAACAAGCTTGGCAGGACCGAAGCTCGGGTGATCTCGGGGTCGAGGCTACAACGGCCGTGGCGATGCGGGGTTAGCACCTATGGCTTCTACGCGGTGCGGCGAATACATTGGACGCATGCCCGGGACCAAATGGTCACCGAAGTGTCGCCGGTGTCGAGCTCGTGCGGCGGTGCGTCTCGGCTCCGATGGAGGAGGCAGCTAGAGCTCGAAATCGGGCATGGAGTTAGGGGTAAACGAAGCAGGGGCTCACATGGAGTCGGTAGGGAGGCTCAGCAAGCTCGGGGAGGACCAGACGGCGGCGTAACGGCGATGGCGATCCGGCGGCCGTGCGCGGAGAAGACGGGTCGATGGCGAGGCAGCAGGGCGTCCGACGGTGCGTGGCTCATCACGGATGAAGAGGAGGTCGTAGCGGAGCATGCAAACACACAGAGAGGGCGAGGGGGAGGCGGTAGCTACGACGGCGATGAGCTGCAGTGATGGTAGCGCTCGGGCGCGGGAGAAGAGCGAGGGGGAGAGACAGAGGAAAGGGGATTGACTCGGGGAGAGAGTGAGAGAGGGTCGGGGGAGTACGCGGCGGCTCTAGGAGCCTCTCCCGCGTCGGCGGAAGCAGGAGGTGGCCACGGCGTGTGGCCGCGCGTGCTGGGCGCGTGCCCCTGTCCTCCTGGCACGAGGAAGGGGACGACTGGCACTGGCCAGTCGGCTGGGCCGACTTGTTGGGCCACTGGGCTGCCAGGCTGCAGGTAAGCACAGGTAAGCGTTTTTCCATTTTTGTTTTCTTTTCTATTTTCTAACATTTGTTTCTGATTTAGTAAAAATACTAAATCATTTTATTTTATTATGCCAATTTTTGCAGGGACTAGTGGTATTATTCCAGAGCTCCTCAACCACTGGCATAATTTTTGGACAATATTTTATATACATAATAATATATATCCAAAGCAAATAATTACTGCATTAATTCCAAATGCCCAAAATAAATACTTATGAGCTCCTGAAAATGTTGGTTTGATTTTATCTCTGTCCAATATTTTCATAGAGCAACATGAGCATTTTCTTGGACCTTTTTGGAGCAATTTTTTTATTTGGGTCATTTCCAGAATGATTCTGAGGGTTTCACAAATCCCCATTTCACATTTCAATGAAATTTAAACATGATGCAAACATGAAGGCTAGCCTAGGTCATACCAGAACTAGGGATGTGACACATAGCATATACCATGTCAATGCGTCTCCCTTTAAAGATAAAGAGAAGACCTTCTTCTTAGCAACATCATCGGGTATACCGGCAAGCTTAAATAATCCTCAAACTTCATCCACATATATTAGGTGTTCATCAGGATGCTTTGTTCCATCTCCTGTAAAAGGATTAGCTAGCAGTTTTTCTATCATACCCGAAGGATACTCATAAGGAATTTCATTTTCAATAGGTTCAGTAGGTTGAGGAGCAACTCTTTGCTCTACTAGTCGGGGTGAAGATACCCCGAACAAGCCCCTCAGAGGATTACTTTCCATAGTAACCAGTGACAGTAAATTTCAGCACACTATATAATTTTTTCCTTACCAAATTCCACCTACCAAAGGCGCTTCACTCCCCGGCAACAGCGCCAGAAAAGAGTCTTGATGACCCACAAGTATATGGGATCTATCATAGTCCTTTCGATAAGTAAGAGTGTCAAACCCAACGAGGAGCAGAAGGAAATGATAAGCGGTTTTCAGCAAGGTATTCTTTGCAAGTACTGAAATAAGTGGTAACAGATAGTTTTGTGATAAGATAATTTGTAATGAGCAACAAGTAACAAAAGTGAATAAAGTGCAGCAAGGTGGCCCAATCCTTTTTGTAGCAAAGGACAAGCCTGGACAAACTCTTATATAAGGAAAAGCGCTCCCGAGGACACATGGGAATATCGTCAAGCTAGTTTTCATCACGTTCATATGATTCATGTTCGGTACTTTGATAATTTGATATGTGGGTGGACCGGTGCTTGGGTGCTGTTATTACTTGAACAAGCATCCCACATATGATTAACCTCTATTGCAAGCATCCGCAACTACAACAAAAGTATTAAGGTAAACCTAACCATAGCATGAAACATATGGATCCAAATCAGCCCCTTACGAAGCAACGCATAAACTAGGGTTTAAGCTTCTATCACTCTAGCAACCCATCATCTACTTATTACTTCCCAATGCCTTCCTCTAGGCCCAAATAATGGTGAAGTGTTATGTAGTCGACGTTCACATAAAACCACTAGAGGCTACACAACATACAACTCATCAAAATATCGAACGAATACCAAATTCACATGACTACTAATAGCAAGACTTCTCCCTTGTCCTCAGGAACAAGCGTAACTACTCACAAAGCATATTCATGTTCATAATCAGAGGGGTAATAATATGCATAAAGGATCTAAACATATGATCTTCCACCACCAACTAGCATCAACTACAAGGAGTAATTAACACTACTAGCAACCTACTAGCACCAATCCCGGACTTGGATACAAAGATTGGATATAAGAGATGAACTAGGGTTTTGAGATGAGATGGTGCTGATGAAGATGTTGATGGAGATTGCCCTCTCCCGATGAGAGGAGCGTTGGTGATGACGATGGCGATGATTTCCCCCTCCGGGAGAGAAGTTTCCCTGGCAGAACAGCTCCGCCGGAGCCCTAGATTGGTTTTGCCAAGGTTCCGCCTCGTGGCGGTGGAGTTTCGTCCTGAAAGGTTGCTTCTGGTTTTTTTCTCGATGAAAGACTTCATATAGTAGAAGATGGTCATCGGAGAGCCACTAGGGGGCCCACGAGGTAGGGGGCACGCCCTAGGGGGTGCCACCCTCGTGGACAGGGTGTGGGCCCCCTGGTCTTCATCTTTGGCGAGGATTTTTCATTATTTATTATAAGGTATTCCGTGGAGTTTCAGGACTTTTGGAGTTGTGCAGAATAGGTCTCTAATATTTGCTCCTTTTCCAGCCCAGAATTCCAGCTGCCGGCATTCTTCCTCCTTATGTAAACCTTATAAAATAAGAGAGAATAGCCATAAGTATTGTGACATAATGTGAAATAACAGCCCATAATGCAATAAATATCGATATAAAAGTATGATTCCAAATGGACGTATCATGAAGCGCCTTTGGTAAGGAAAAATTTATATAGTGTACTAAAATTTACTGTCACTTGTTACAATGAAACATAATCCTTTGAGGGGCTTGTTTGGGGTATCTTCACAACGACCAGTAGAGCAAAGAGTTGCTCCTCAACCTACTGAACCTACTGAAATTGTTTACTTCGAAATTCCTTTGGGTATGATAGAGAAACTGCTAGCTAATCCTTTTGTTGGAGATGGAACATTGCATCCCGATTTACACTTAATGTATGTGGATTAAGTTTGTGGATTATTTAAGCTTGCAGGTATGCCCGAGGATGTTATCAAGAATAAGTTCTTCCCTTTATCTTTGAAGTGAGAGGCATTGACATGGTATAGGCTATGTGATGATATGGGATCATGGGACTATAAGCGATTGAAATTGGAATTTCATCAGAAGTTTTATCCCATGCATCTTGTTCATTGTGATCGTAATTATATATATAATTTTTGGCGTCGCTAAGGAGAAAGCATTGCTCAAGCTTGGGGGAGGCTTTAGTCAATGTTATATTCATTCCCCAATCATGAGCTCTCAAGAGAAATGATTATTCAAAATTTTTATGCTCGGCTTTCTCTCAGTAATCGCTCCATGCTTGATACTTCTTGTACTGGATCTTTTATGATGAAGACTATTGAACTCAAATGGGATTTATTGGAAATAATTAAATGCAACTCTGAAGATTGGGACCTCGACGAAGGTAAGGAGTCAGGTACAACACCTAAGTTTGATTGTGTTAAATCTTTTATGGATACCAATGCTTTCCGTGAATTTAGCACTAAATATGGACTTGACTCTGAGATAGTAGCTTCTTTCTGTGAAACCTTTGCTACTCATGTTAACCTCCCTAAGGATAAGTGGTTTAAATATAATCCTCTCATTGAAGTAAAAGTAGTTGCACCTATTAAAGTTGAAGAAAAGACTATCACTTATAATGATCATGTTGTTCCTGCTGCTTACATTGAGAAACCACCTTTCCCTGTTAGAATAAAGGATCATGCTAAAGTTTCAACTGTGGTTAACAAAAGCAACATTAAGACACCTAAACGCCCTGAGAAAATTAAAGCTGAACCTAAAATTGCTATGGTTAAAGATCTCTTGGCCGATAATATTGATGAGCATGTTATTTACTTCTGCAATGAAGCTGCTAGAATTGCTAGACTTGATGCTAAAAATAAACATAGACCTGTTGTAGGCATGCATGTTATTTCTGTTAAAATAGGAGATCATTGTTATCATGGCCTATGTGATATGGGTGCTAGTGCAAGTGTAATACCTCATTCCTTATACAAAGAAATTATGCATGATATTGCTCCTGCTGAGATAGAAGATATCGATGTTACAATTAAGCTTGCCAATAGAGATACTATTTCACCAGTTGCGATTGTTAGAGATGTTGAAGTCTTGTGTGGGAAAGTTAAATATCCTGCTGATTTTCTTGTTCTTGGTTCCCCACAAGATGACTTTTGTCCCATTATATTTGGTAGACCCTTCTTGAATACTGTTAATGCTAAGATAGACTACAATAAGGATATTGTTTCTGTTGGTTTAGGGGATATGTCTCATGAGTTTAATTTTGCTAAATTTAGTAGACAACCCCATGATAAAGAATTGCCTAGTAAAGATGAAATTATTAGTCTTGCTTCTATTGTCATGCCTCCTACTGATCCTTTAGAACAATATTTGCTAGACCATGAAAATGATATGTATATGAATGAAAGAAGGGAAATAGATGAAGTGTTCTTTAAACAGGGACCTATCCCGAAAGACAACTTGCATGTTGAAATTCTAGGGGAGCCTCCTCCACCCAAGGGCGATCCCGTGTTTTAGCTTAAACCATTGCCGGATACTCTTAAATATGCATATCTTGATGAAAAGAAGATATATCCTGTTATTATTAGTGCTAGCCTTTCAGAGCACGAAGAAGAGAGATTATTGAAAACTCCGAAGAAGTGATACATCTCCAACGTATCTATAATTTTTGATTGTTCCATGCTATTATATTATCAACCTTGGATGTTTTATATGCATTTATATGCTATTTTATATGATTTTTGGGACTAACCTAATAATCCAGAGCCCAGTGCCAGTTTCTGTTTTTACTTTGTTTTAGGGCTTCGAAGAAAAGGAAAATCAAACGGAGTCCAATTGACCTGAAACTTCACGGAACTCATTTTTGGAAGGAAAGAAGCCCAGAAGACTTGAAGTGCATGTAAGGGAAGCTTCGAGGAGGCCACGAGGTAGGGGGGCGCGCCCTCCACCCTCGTGGGCCCCTCGTGGGCCCCCTAACGTACTTCTTCCGCCTATATATCTCCATATACCCTAAAAACATCAGGGAGCACAATAGATCGGGAGTTCCGCCGCCAGAAGCCTCCGTAGCCACCGAAAGCCAATCTAGACCCGTTTCGGCACCCTGCCGGAGGGGGCAATCCTTCTCCGGTGGCCATCTTCATCATCCTGGTGCTCTCCATGACAAGGAGGGAGTAGTTCTCCCTCGGGGCTGAGGGTATGTACCAGTAGCTATGTGTTTGATCTCTCTCTCTCTCCCTCTCTCTCTCGCTCTCTCTCTCTCGTGTTCTTGATTTGGCACGAACTTGATGTATCGTGAGCTTTGCTATTATAGTTGGATCTTATGTTTCTCCTCCCCCTCTACTCTCTTGTAATGAACTGAGTTTCCCCTTTGAAGTAATCTTATCGGATTGAGTCTTTAAAGATTTGAGAAAACTTGATGTATGTCTTGCCATGCGTATCTGTGGTGACAATGGGATACCACATGATTCACTTGATGTATGTTTTGGTGATCAACTTGCGGGTTCCGCTCATGAACCTATGCATAGGGGTTGGCACACGTTTTCGTCATGATTCTCCGGTAGAAACTTTTGGGCACTCTTTGAGGTTCTATGTGTTGGTTGAATAAATGAATCTGAGATTGTGTGATGCATATCGTATAATCATACCCACGGATACTTGAGGTGACATTGGAGTATCTAGGGGACATTAGGGTTTTAGTTGATTTGTGTCTTAAGGTGTTATTCTAGTACAAACTTTAGGGCTGTTTGTGACACTTATAGGAATAGCCCAACAGATTGATTGGAAAGAATAACTTTGAGGTGGTTTCGTACCCTACCATAATCTCTTCGTTCGTTCTCTGCTATTAGTGACTTTGGAGTGACTCTTTGTTGCATGTTGAGGGATAGTTATGTGATCCAATTATGTTAGTATTGTTGAGGGAACTTGCACTAGCGAAAGTATGAACCCTAGGCCTTGTTTCAACGCATTGGAATACCGTTTACGCTCACTTTTATCATTAGTTACCTTGCTGTTTTTATAATTTCAGATTACAAATACCTTTATCTACTATCCATATACCACTTGTATCACCATCTCTTCGCCGAACTAGTGCACCTATACAATGTACCATTTTATTGGGTGTGTTGGGGACACAAGAGAATTTTTGTTATTTGGTTGCAGGGTTGCTTGAGAGAGACCATCTTCATCCTACACCTCCTACGGATTGATAAACCTTAGGTCATCCACTTGAGGGAAATTTTCTACTGTCCTGCAAACCTCTATACTTGGAGGCCCAACAACGTCTACAAGAAGAAGGTTGTGTAGTAGACATCAAGCTCTTTTCTGGCGCCGTTGCCAGGGAGGTTAGCGCTTGAAGGTATATCTTTAGATCTTGCAATCGAGTCTTTTAGTTTCTTGTTTTATCACTAGTTTAGTTTATAAAATAAAACTACAAAAAATTGGAATTATGGATGCCTCATATGCTTCATCTTTTTAATGTCTTTCGTGAGAATAAGGATTCCGATAATTGTGCTCAAGTGCTAGAAGAAGAATGCATTAGAATGTTTGGCACTAAATATTTGAATGATGAGCATGATTGCAATGTTGTTAGTATGAATTCCTTGAATATCCATGATGCGAATGATATGCAAAGCCACAAGCTTGGGGAAGCTATGTTTGATGAAGATGATATTTTTTGTCCCCCAAGTTTTGATGAGCAAATTTATTATGATGAGAGCATGCCCCCTATCTATGATGATTATTGTGATGACACGTATGCTTTAAAGAATAATGATAACAATGAAACTTGTCATATTGATTTCAATTTTCAACCCCATGATAGTTACTTTGTTGAGTTAGCTCCCACCATTATTCATGAGAATAATTTTGCTTATGTGGAGAGTAGTCAATTTTCTATGCTTGTAGATCATGAAAAGAATGCTTTAGGTGCTGGTTATATTGTTTAATTCATTCATGATGCTACTGAAAATTATTATGAGGGAGGAACATATGGTTGTAGGAATTGCAATAATATCAAGTTTCCTCTCGATGTGCTTAAATTTTTGAAGTTATGCTTGTTTTACCTTCCTATGCAAGTTGATTCTTGTTACCACAAGTTGTTTGCTCACAAAATCCCTATGCATAGGAAGTGGGTTAGACTTAAATGTGCTATTCATATTCTTCATGATGCTCTCTTTATGTTTCAATTCTTATCCTTTATGTGAGCATCATTGAAATCATCATGCCTAGCTAGGGGCGTTAAACGATAGCGCTTGTTGGGAGGCAACCCAACTTTATTTTTGTTCCTTGCTTTTTGTTCCTGTTTAGTAATAAATAATTCATCAAGACTCTGTTTCGTTGTGGTTTTATGCTTTTAATTAGTGTCTGTGTCAAGTAGAACCTTTGAGAAGACTTGGGGAAAGTCTTGTTGATCATGCTGTAAAAAACAGAAACTTTAGCGCTCACGAGAATTGCTGTCATCTTTATTTGGAAAGTGATATTTAGTTAATTATTTTTGAAGATGATTAATAGATAAATTCCTCAGGTCCAGCAGTTTATTTGAGAATTTTATGAGTTCCAGAAGTATACGTTTGATCCAGATTACTACAGACTGTTCTGTTTTTGACAGATTCTGTTTTTCATGTGTTGTTTACTTATTTTGATGAATCTATGTCTAGTAAAATAGTTTATAAACCATAGAGAAGTTGGAATACAGTAGGTTTAACACCAACATAAATAAAGAATGAGTTCATTACAGTACCTTATGATGGTGATTTGCTTTCTTATACTAACGGAGCTTACGAGTTTTCTGTTAAGTTTTGTGTTGTGAAGTCTTCAAGTTTTGGGTAAAGATTCAATGAACTATGGAATAAGGAGTGGCAAGAGCCTAGCTTTGGTATTCCCAAGGCACCCCAAGTTAATATTCAAGGATATCCAAGAGCCTAAGCTTGGGGATGCCCCAGAAGGCATCCCCTCTTTCGTCTTCGTTCATCGGTAACTTTACTTGGAGCTATATTTTTATTCACCACATGATTAGTGTTTTGCTTGGAGCGTCAATTTATTTTGTTAGGAATTGCTTGCTGTTATTTAGAACAATGTTTTTCATCTTTTATTTCAATAAAAGTGGCATTGATAGCCTTTACTATGCTTATTTTAGAAGTCCACATGTTGCTGTTTGAAAACAGAAAGTTTACCGCTGTTGCAATAATTCCCTAGAAAAGTCAGAATGTGATAAAATGTTGAAATCTTTTGCATATTAAGATATGATAAATTTAATACAGTGGGAATTTTATTTCATAATTTTTTGAGCTAGGGAAGTATGGATGTTGCTGCATTCTTTACAGACTGTCCTGTTTAGGCAGATTGCTGTTATGTTTGCATTGTTTGCATATGTTTGCTTCTTTAATGATTCTATTTGAGGATAGGACTATTAAATATGCAGAGGAATTTAGTATGCAATGTTTAATAATAATTTTAGTGATTTGCTACAGTAGAGTATGATAAGCTTTTTGCAATGGTTTATACTAACTTATCTCACGAGTCCTTGTTGAGTTTTGTGTGGATGAAGCTTTTGAGATTTAGGGTGACCGTGATATGAGAGGAATTAAAGAGACACAAAAGCTCAAGCTTGGGGATTCCCAAGGCATCCCAAGATAATATTTCAAGAAGTCTCAAGCGTCTAAGCTTGGGGATGCCCCGATTGGCATCCCACCTTTCTTCTTCAACAACTATCGGTTAGTTTTGGTTGATCCTAAGTTTTTGCTTATTCACATGATGTTTGCTATTCTTAGATGTCATTTTCTTTTGGTTTGCTTGCTGTTTGAATAAAATAAGAAGATCTTAAATTCTTAAATGTTAGAGAGTCTTCACATAGTTGCATAATTATTCAACTACTCATTGATCTTCACTTATATCTTTCGGAGTAGTTTGTTGTTGCTCTAGTGCTTCACTTATATCCTTTTAGAGCACGGTGGTAGTTTTATTTTGAAGAAATAGATGAACTCTCATGCTTCACTTATATTATTTTGAGAGTCTTTAGAACAGCATGGTAATTTTCTTTGGTTATGAATTTAGTCCTAATATGATAGGCATCCAAGATGGGTATAATAAAAACTTTCGTATAAAGTGCATTTAATACTATGAGAAGTTTGATACTCGATGATTGTTTTGAGATATGAAGATGGTGATATTAGAGTCATGCTAGTTGAGTAGTTGTGAATTTGAGAAATACTTGTGTTGAAGTTTGTGATTCCCGTAGCATGCACGTATAGTGAACCGTTGTGTGATGAAGTCGGAGCATGATTTATTTATTGATGGTCTTCCTTATGAGTGGCGGTCGGGGACGAGCGATGGTATTTTCCTACCAATCTATACCCCTAGGAGCATGCGCGTAGTACTTTGTTTCGATAACTAATAGATTTTTGCAATAAGTATGTGCGTTCTTTATGACTAATGTTGAGTCCATGGATTATACACACTCTCACCCTTCCACCATTGCTAGCCTCTCTAATACCGCGCACCTTTCACCGGTATCATAAACCCACCATATACCTTCCTCAAAACATCCACCATACCCACTGTTCAAGATATCTTCCGATATTCCGATAAATCGGCCGATTTATCACTTACCCTTGTCTGAACGATAAGATAAATCGGCTGATAAATCAGCCGATATGGCGATAAATTGGCCGATTTAGCCCTTATCATGGGTCGACCGATAAGTTCCCGATAAGCGATATCCCCAACATTGACCATACCTACCTATCATGGCATTTCCATAGCCATTCCGAGATATATTGCCATGCAACTTTCCACTGCTCCATTATTATGACACGCTTCATCATTGTCATATTGCTTTGCATGATCATGTAGTTGACATCGTATTTGTGGCAAGACCACCGTTCACAATTCTTTCATACATGTCACGCATGTATCATTGCACATCCCGGTACACTGCCAGAGGCATTCATATAGAGTCATATTTTGTTCTAAGTATCGAGTTGTAATTCTTGAGTTGTAAGTAAATAAAAGTGTGATGATCATCATTATTAGAGCATTGTCCCAGTGAGGAAAGGATGATGGAGACTATGATTCCCCCACAAGTTGGGATGAGACTCCGGACGAAAATAAATAAATAAAAGAGGCCAAAGAAGCCCAAATAAAAAAAGAGAAAAGAGGCCATAAAAAAGAGAAAGACCCAAATAAAAAAATAAAAAAGGAGAGAAAAAGAGAGAAGGGGCAATGCTACTATCCTTTTTACCACACTTGTGCTTCAAAGTAGCACCATGATCTTCATGATAGAGAGTCTCCTATGTTGTCACTTTCATATACTAGTGGGAATCTTTCATTACAGAACTTGGCTTGTATATTCCAATGATGGGCTTCCTAAAAATGCCCTAGGTCTTCGTGAGCAAGCAAGTTGGATGCACACCCACTTAGTTTCTTTTTGAGCTTTCATACACTTATAGCTCTAGTGCATCCATTGCATGGCAATCCCTACTCACTCACATTGATATCTATTGATGGGCATCTCCATAGCCCGTTGATACGCCTAGTTGATGTGAGACTATCTTGTCCTTTTTGTCTTCTCCACAACCACCATTCTATTCCACCTATAGTGCTATGTCCATGGCTCATGCTCATATATTGCGTGAAGATTGAAAAAGTTTGAGAACATCAGAAGTATGAAACAATTGCTTGGCTTGTCATCGGGGTTGTGCATGATTTAAATATTTTGTGTGGTGAAGATGGAGCATAGCCAGAGTATATGATTTTGTAGGGATAGCTTTGTTCGGCCATGTTATTTTGAGAAGACATGATTGCTTAGTTAGTATGCTTGAAGTATTATCATTTCTATGTCAATATTAAACTTTTGTCTTGAATCTTATGGATCTAAATATTCTTGCCACAATAAAGAGAACTACATGGATAAAAATGTTAGGTAGCATTCCACATCAAAAATTCTGTTTTTATAATTTACCTACTCGAGGACGAGCAGGAATTAAGCTTGGGGATGCTGATACGTCTCCAACGTATCTATAATTTTTGATTGTTCCATGCTATTATATTATCAACCTTGGATGTTTTATATGCATTTATATGCTATTTTATATGATTTTTGGGACTAACCTATTAACCCAGAGCCCAGTGCTAGTTTCTGCTTTTACCTTGTTTTAGGGTTTCGAAGAAAAGGAAAATCAAACGGAGTCCAATTGACCTGAAACTTCACGAATCTCATTTTTGGAAGGAAAGAAGCCCAGAAGACTTGAAGTGCACGTAAAGGAAGCTTCGAGGAGGCCATGAGGTAGGGGGGCGCATCCACCCCCTAGGGCGCACCCTCCACCCTCGTGGGCCCCTCGTGGTCCCCCTGACGTACTTCTTCCGCCTATATATCTCCATATACCCTAAAAACATCAGGGAGCACAATAGATCGGGAGTTCCGCCGCCAGAAGCCTCCGTAGCCACCGAAAGCCAATCTAGACCCATTCCGGCACCCTGTCAGAGGGGGCAATCCTTCTCCGGTGGCCATCTTCATCATCCCGGTGCTCTCCATGACGAGGAGGGAGTAGTTCTCCCTCGGGGCTGAGGGTATGTACTAGTAGCTATGTGTTTGATCTCTCTCTCTCTCTCTCTTGTGTTCTTGATTTGGCACGATCTTGATGTATCGCGAGCTTTGCTATTATAGTTGGATCTTATGTTTCTCCTGCCCCTCTACTCTCTTGTAATGAATTGAGTTTCCCCTTTGAAGTAATCTTATCGGATTGAGTCTTTAAAGATTTGAGAAAACTTGATGTATGTCTTGTCGTGCGTATCTGTGGTGACAATGGGATACCACGTGATTCACTTGATGTATGTTTTGGTGATCAACTTACGGGTTCCGCCCATGAACCTATGCATAGGGGTTGGCACACGTTCTCGTCGTGATTCTCCGGTAGAAACTTTGGGGCACTCTTTGAGGTTCTATGTGTTGGTTGAATAAATGAATCTGAGATTGTGTGATGCATATCGTATAATCATACCCACGGATACTTGAGGTGACATTGGAGTATCTAGGTGACATTAGGGTTTTGGTTGATTTGTGTCTTAAGGTGTTATTCTAGTACGAACTCTAGGGCTGTTTGTGACACTTATAGGAATAGCCCAACGGATTGATTGGAAAGAATAACTTTGAGGTGGTTTCGTACCCTACCATAATCTCTTCGTTCGTTCTCCGCTATTAGTGACTTTGGAGTGACTCTTTGTTGCATGTTGAGGGATAGTTATGTGATCCAATTATGTTAGTATTGTTTAGGGAACTTGCACTAGCGAAAGTATGAACCCCAGGCCTTGTTTCAATGCACTGCAATACCGTTTACGCTCACTTTTATCATTAGTTACCTTGCTGTTTTTATAATTTCAGATTACAAATACCTTTATCTACTATCCGTATACCACTTGTATCACCATCTCTTCGCCGGACTAGTGCACCTATACAATTTAACATTGTATTCGGTGTGTTGGGGACACAAGAGAATTTTTGTTATTTGGTTGCAGGGTTGCTTGAGAGAGACCATCTTCATCCTACGCCTCCTACGGATTGATAAACCTTAGGTCATCCACTTGAGGGAAATTTTCTACTGTCCTGCAAACCTCTGTACTTGGAGGCCCAACCACGTCTACAAGAAGAAGGTTGTGTAGTAGACATCAAGAAGCACTGTGCTGATATTGGATATACTCTTGATGTTCTTAAGGGCATTAGTCCCACTCTATGTCAACACAAGATAAATTTGGAGAAAGACGCCAAACCAGTTATTGATGACCAACGACGGCTGAATCCTAAGATGAAAGAAGTGGTAAGAAAGGAAATATTAAAGCTCTTTGAAGTATGTATAATTTATCCCATTGCTGATAGTTAGTGGATAAGTCCTGTCCATTGTGTCCCTAAGAAAGGAGGTATTACTGTCGTTCCTAATGATAAAGATGAATTGATTCCGCAAAGAATTATTACAGGTTATAGGATGGTAATTGATTTCCGCAAATTAAATAAAGCCACTAAAAAGATCATTACCCTTTGCCTTTCATTGATCAAATGCTAGAAAGGTTATACAAACGTACACATTTTTTGCTTTCTAGATGGTTACTCTGGTTTCTCTCAAATACCCGTGTCAGCTGATGATCAAGAAAAGACTACTTTTACTTGCCCTTTCAGTACCTTTGCTTATAGACATATGCCTTTTGGTTTATGTAATGCACCTGCTACCTTTCAAAGATGCATGATAGATATATTCTCTGACTTTTGTGAAAAGATTTGTGAAGTTTTCATGGATGATTTCTCCATTTATGGATCCTCTTTTGATGATTGCTTGAGCAACCTTGATCTAGTTTTGCAGAGATGTGAACAAACTAACCTTGTCTTGAATTGGGAGAAGTGCCACTTTATGGTTAATGAAGGTATTGTCTTGGGGCATAAAATTTCTAAAGAGGTGTTGAAGTTGACAAAGCTAAAGTTGATGCTATTGAAAAAATGTCGTGTCCCAAGGACATCAAAGGTAAAAGAAGTTTCCTTGGTCATGCCGGTTTTTATAGGAGGTTCATTAAGGACTTCTCAAAAATTTCCCGGCCTCTGACTAACGTATTAAAAAAGATAGTCCTTTTGTCTTTGATGATGATTGTGTAGAATCATTCGAAATACTTAAGAAAGCCTTGATTTCTGCACCTATTGTTCAGCCACCTGATTGGAATTTACCCTTTGAAATTATGTACGATGCTAGTGATTATGCTGTAGGGGTTGTTCTAGGACAAAGAGTTGATAAAAAAATAAATATTATTCAATATGCTAGTAAAACTCTAGACAATGCCCAGAGAAATTATGCTACTACCGAAAAAGAATTCTTGGCAGTTGTATTTGCTTGTGATAAGTTCAGACCTTATATTGTTGATTCTAAAGTAACTATTCACACTGATCATGCTGCTATTAAATATCTTATGGAAAAGAAAGATGCTAAACCTAAACTTATTAGATGGGTTCTCTTGCTACAAGAATTTGATTTGCACATTATGGATAGAAAGGGAGCAGAGAATCCCGTTGCACACAACTTGTCTAGGTTAGAGAATGTTCTTGATGACCCACTACCTATCGTTGATAGCTTTCCTGATGAACAATTAAATGTCATAAATGCTTCTCATACTACTCCATGGTATGTTGATTATGCTAATTACATTGTTGCTAAATTTATACACCTAGTTTCACATACCAGCAAAAGAAAAAGTTCTTCTATGATTTAAGACATTACTTCTGGGATGACCCACATCTTTATAAAGAAAGAGTAGATGGTGTTATTAGACGCTGTGTACTTGAGCATGAACAGGAACATATCTTACGCAAGTGTCACTCCGAAGCTTATGGAGGACACCATGCTGGAGATAGAACTGCACAAAAGGTATTGCAATCTGGTTTTTATTGGCCAACTCTCTTCAAGGATGCCCGTAAGTTTGTCTTATCCTGTGATGAATGTCAAAGAATTGCTAATATTAGTAGACGCCAAGAAATGCCTACGAATTATTCACTTGTTATTTTGCCATTTGATGTTTGGGGCTTTGATTATATGGGACCTTTTCCTTCCTCTAATGGGTATACACATATTTTAGTTGTTGTTGATTATGTTACTAAGTGGGTAGAAGCTATTCCAACTAGTAGTGCTGATCATAACACCTCTATTAAGATGCTTAAAGATGTTATTTTTCCGAGGTTTGGAGTCCCTAGATATTTAATGACTGATGGTGGTTCACATTTTATTCAAGGTGCCTTTCGTAAAATGCTTGCTAAGTATGATGTTAATCATAGAATTGCATCTCCTTATCACCCACAGTCTAGTGGTCAAGTAGAATTGAGTAACAGAGAACTCAAACTAATTTTGCAAAAGAGTGTTAATACATCTAGAAAGAATTGGTCTAAGAAACTTGATGATGTATTATGGGCTTTTAGAACTGCATATAAAAATCCTATGGGTATGTCTCCATATAAAATGGTTTATGGTAAAGCATGTCACTTACCTCTTGAATTAGAACATAAGGCATATTGGGATGTTAAAGAGCTCAACTATGACTTCAAACTTGCCGGTGAGAAGAGGCTTTTTGAGATTAGATCACTTGATGAATGGAGAACCCAAGCTTATGAAAATGCCAAGCTGTTTAAAGAAAAAGTTAAAAGATGGCATGATAAAAGGATACAAAAGCATGAGTTTAATGTAGGTGATTATGTATTGCTATACAACTCTCGTTTAAGATTTTTTGCAAGAAAACTTCTCTCTAAATGGGAAGGTCCTTACGTCATCGAGGAGGTCTATCATTCCGGCGCCATAAAAATCAACAACTTCAAAGGCACAAATCCGAAGGTGGTGAACGATCAAAGAATCAAACATTATATCTCAGCTAACCATATAAATGTTGAAACTAATATTATTGAAACCGTAACCCCGGAGGAATACATAAGGGACACTTTTCGGAACGTTTCAGACTCCAAAAAGGAATAGGTACATGGTACGGTAAGTAAACCTACTCCAAAACAGTTCTAATGGCAATTTTTCTCTGTTTTGGAATATTTAAGAAAATAGGAAAATAAGAAGCAGACCGGAAAGGACACGGGGCTTCCACAAGGGTGGAGGGCGCGCCCCTTGCCTCGTGGGCACCTCGTGTGCTCTCCGGACTCTGTTTTCTTGCACGATACTTCTTTTAGTCGATAAAAAATCATTATATAATCTCCCGAAGGTTTTGACCTCCGTATCATGAAAATATCTCCTGTCTTTGTTTTGAGTTGTTTCTGCCGCAGATCAGAGCAAGATGCCTTCTCAAGAGTCAGTCGGGGAGAGTCGGGTGTCTCATCCGACACCAGGTCCAGGGGCAAACAGCGATGCCTATCGCTTTGGCCCCTCAACAGATGAAGAGATGGAAGCTGACTTGAAAAGGATAGATGCCATGGAGGAGGATCAACAAGTTACTTCTCGTTTCCAGGCAGGATTCACGATGGGGGAACTACAGAGCTCATATATTCCAAACTCGGTCATCCCTTCCAATGTTAGATTTCTTTCTTATGAAAATATGAAAAAGAGTGTTACTTGTTCTCCCGCAGCTATGCAACATCCTTGGGTGAAAGGAGCTTTAGCCGTCACTGGCAAGCTCCGTAAGGAAATAATGAACCTCAAGCAGCAAGTCAATAAGCTCGAGGAAGAGAATCGTATCCTGAGGAGCATCATCGCCAAGAATATCACATCACCGCCCCCAAAGAAGGAGACATAATCACACGGGTATGGGCACTCCCCTTGGCAACTGCCAAGCTTGGGGAGTGCCCCGGTATCGTATCACCATCACTTTTATCTTTACCATTTTCCTTAGTTCGATCCTTTTGATAATATCTTCATCTAGTAGAATAAAGTTTTAGTATGATTTAGTTGTGAGTTTTGCTTTATGATCTTCTATGTAATTGAGTCTGTGAGATATATATTATAAAGATTAGTGTTGAGTCAAGGGCTTGATTATTTTGCTATGATATTGAGGGAATAAAATAAAAAGAGAAGAAATAAAAAGAAATAAAGAGATCATATGGATCTCATGGAGAGTAATGAGCTCACATATAAAGAGTATGATGAATAAAAGTTGTTGAGAGTTGACAAACATAGTTTTGGTCATTGTTGCAATTAAAAGGAAGTAATAAAGAAAGAGAGGTTCACATATAAATATACTATCTTGGACATATTTTATAATTGTGAGCACTCATTAAAGTATGATATGCTAAAGAGTTGATGTTGGACAAGGAAGATAACGTAATGGGTTATGTTTTCTTACATCTGATATAAATTATATTGTCATGGATCATCCAACATGTTGAGCTTGCCTTTCCCTCTCTTGCTAGCCAATTCTTTGCACCAAGTAGAAATACTACTTGTGCTTCCAAATATCCCTAAACACAGTTTTACCATGAGAGTCCACCATATCTACTTATGGATTGAGTAAGATCCTTCAAGTAAGTTGTCATCGGTGTAAGCAATAAAAATTGCTCTCTAAATATGTATGAATTATTAGTGTGGAGAAAATAAGCTTTATACGATCTTGTGATATGGAAGAAATAAAAGCGACAGACTGCATAATAAAGGTGCATATCACAAGTGGCAATATAAAGTGACATTCTTTTGCATTAAAATTTTGTGCATCCAACCATAAAAGTGCATGACAACCTCTGCTTCCCTCTGCGAAGGGCCTATCTTTTATTCTTGTCTTATACTTCATGCAAAGAGTCATGGTGATATTCACCTTTCCTTTTTACATTTTACCCTTTGGCAAGCACAATGTGTTGGAAAGATCCTGATATATATAGCTAATTGGATATGAGTTTTCATGAACTATTATTGTTGACATTACCCTTGAGGTAAAACGTTGGGAGGCAAAACTATAAGCCCCTATCTTTCTCTGTGTCCGATTAAAACTTCATACCCATAAATATTGCGTGAGTTTTAGCAATTGTCAAAGACTAAATGATAGTTGAGTATGTGGACTTGCTGAAAATCTCTTATATTAACTCTTTCCTATGTTATGATAAATTGCAATTACCTCAAAGACTGAGATTAGAGTTTGTTGGTTCTCAATGAAGTTTATGATTCATACTTGAAATTGTGATTGAAGTATTACTTTAGCACAAGAGATCATATGACAATATATATATATATATATATATATATATATATATATATATATATATATATATATATATATATATTGCTGCTCTAAGAATGATCATGATGCCCTCATGTCCGTATTTTATTTTTATCGACACCTCTATCTCCAAACATGTGGACATATTTTTTGATTTCGACTTTCGCTTGAGGACAAGCGAGGTCTAAGCTTGGGGGAGTTGATACGTCCATTTTACATCATGCTTTTATATCGTTATTTATTGCATTATGGGCTGTTATTACACATTATGTCACAATACTTATGCCTATTCTCTCTTATTTTACAAGGTTTGCATGAAGAGGGGTAATGCCTAATTCTGGGCTAGAAAAGGAGCAAATATTAGAGACCTATTCTGCACATCTCCAAAAGTCCTGAAACTTCAGGGGAGTACGTTTCAGAATATATAAAAAATATTGGGCGAAAGAAGTACTAGAGGGGGGCCACCCACCGTCCATGAGGGTGGGGGCGCGCCCTACCCCCCTAGGCACGCCCCCTGCCTCATGGGCCCCTGGTGGCCCTCTGATGCCCATCTTCTGCTATATGAGGTCTTTCGTCCGAGAAAAAATCATAAGCAAGCTCACGGGATGAAACTCCGCCACCACAAGGCGGAACCTTGGCGGAACCAATCTAGGGCTCTGGCAGAGCTGTTCTGCCGGGGAAACTTCCCTCCGGGAGGGTGTCAGTGTCAAAACCGGTGGATCTCAGGTAGGGGGTCCCAAATTGTGCGTCTAAGGCGGATGGTAACAGGAGGCAAGGGACACGATGTTTTACCCAGGTTCGGGCCTTCTTGATGGAGGTAATACCCTACGTCCTGCTTGATTGTTCTTGATAATATGAGTAGTACAAGAGTTGATCTACCACGAGATCAAAGAGGCTAAACCCTAGAAGCTAGCCTATGGTATGATTGTTGTTGTTGGTCCTACGGAGTAAACCCTTCGGTTTATATAGACACCGGAGGGGGCTAGGGTTACACAGAGTCGGTTACAAGGAAGGAGATCTACATATCCGTACTGCCAAGCTTGCCTTCCACGCCAAGGAGAGTCCCATCCGGACATGGGACGAAGTCTTCAATCTTGTATCTTCATAGTCCAACAGTCCGGCCAAAGGATATAGTCCGGCTGTTTGGATACCCCCTAATCTAGGACTCCCTCAGTAGCCCCTGAACCAGGCTTCAATAACAATGAGTCCGGCGCACAGATTGTCTTCGGCATTGCAAGGCAGGTTCCTCCTCTGAATACTTCATAGAAGATTTTGAACACGAGGATCGTGTCCGGCTCTGCAAAACAAGTTCCACATAAAACCATAGAGAGAATAATATTTTCACAAATGTAATCTGCCGACACATTCCGCAGTGTGACATCACACCACAGCCAGGTCACCATTCGAATCATTTTTCACAACCAACCTCAGCGTGTTTCGCAAGGCGGTTTCCTTGGCACATCTTGTCGAAGCAGAGATCGTGTCCCCTTATTACAGGATTCCCATCAATACAGACGTGGGTAACCCAACCGCGCCATCAATTACGGCGCTTGGGGGATAAGCGAGTTTTACCATGCTGGTGGGGCGCATAGTTTTGTCCGCCCTTATAAAGGGATAAGGGTTCTCCTTTTTCTACCCACGCCTTCTTCCTCCTTGCTCATCCATTCTCGCGCACTCGAGCTCCAGTGCCCAAGTCCACATCCTTCTCCTCAACCCTCTCCAAACATGTCCGAAGCGGGAGGCAAGTGGATGGTCTCCTCTGTTACGAAGGGAGACATCAAAAAGCTGCGCGGGGCCGAATACTTAGCCGCGGATATTGTGCACCGGCTGCCAGCCGCGGGGCAGATCGTCCCTACCCCGGAACCTTACAAAAGGGTGGTTTTCCTCACCCACTTCGTCCGCGGACTGGGGTTTCCCCTCCATCCATTCGTCCGCGGCCTTATGTTCTATTATGGGCTGGACTTCCATGATCTGGCTCCGAATTTCATCCTCAACATCTCGGCGTTCATTGTCGTGTGCGAGGCTTTCCTCCGCGTCCGGCCCCACTTCGGCCTGTGGCTGAAGACCTTCAATGTCAAACCGAAGGTAGTAGGCGGCCAACAAGCGGAATGCGGCGGAGCCATGGTGGGCAAAATTCCCAACGTTACATGGCTTGAGGGCTCCTACGTGGAGACCATAAAGGGGTGGCAATCGGGGTGGTTCTACATCACCGAGCCGCGCAACACCAACTAGGTGGCGGCCCCCGAGTTTCGATCCGGAATCCCCATGCCGCTCACTTCCTAGAAGGAGAAGGGTCTGTCCTGGGGCTCATCGGTGGAGCTGGACGGACTCCAGAAGTGTATCCAGAACATGATAGGAAAGAAACTCAAGCTTGTCCACATATTCCAGGTCATGCTCTTCCGTCGGATCCTCCTGTGTCAACGACGGGCTTTCAACTTATGGCAGTTTGACCCGGCCCAGCACCAGACTCTACGCGAGCTCTTCGACACGACGCATAAGGACGTCTGGAAGGTCCTATTAAAGGGCGACGAGGTCCCCCCTCCCCTTACCGAGGACCGCGGGCTAAGCGCGACGCGCCCTGCGAATCTGGTAAGTTCTGTACACCTCATAGGGTATTTATTTTCCATAGTTTAACCATGTGCGGGGGCTGAGCTCCCATGCCTTTGACAGGACTGGGTGGAGACATCGGAGCAGATTAACTGTCCGGCCCCTCTGCCCGAAGACCCTATAGACGCTCTCCTGACGGAGATGCGGACTCCGGCTCCTTATGAGGTGCTAGAGAAGAAGATCAAGAAGAAGGCCACAGGAACCCTAAAGAGTTCCCGACGCCAGGTGGTATCGGACTCATCGTCCGATAACTCCAAGACGCGCTCCTCCGTGAAAACGAGGAGGAGGAAGATGATGGTTCTCCCCCTCCAGCCGGGGGAGACAGGAAAAGGAAGGCCGCCCCAACCGGGGAAGCCGGAGGGTCCAAGAAGGGAAGGACTCTCCTTCTGGACTGTTCCATCACCGCGCCGACAGCAAAGACGAGTGGTTACTCAAGGCCAAGCCCTTGGCGAAGTCGTAAGTATTCGGATACCAGAGTAACTCATAGCATACTTTTATTGCACCGCTTCTCCTAACGTCGAATATGATCATGTAGTCCACCCCGAGCCCGCATCGACATATCCTCGTCGGACGGTTCCTTGGACTCGTCGGATATGAATAGAGAGTCACTTCGAACCACCTCCTCTCCTCGCCCTACGGACAATGTTGAGGTATTGTCTCAAGGGGCACCGAACCGAGGGGAGGTAGTCCTGGAGGTGCCTCAAGGCGACCTTTCGGACTCCAGGCGCAAAGGGAGCAAGACTCCCAAGGGCTCCAAGTTTGGCCCTCAGCCGAATACCGCGCCGGAACCTCCAGTGGTTCCGGACTCCGGCAGGTGGCCCCCTGCCAAGAGGTGCAAGCCGCCCATGCCGGTGACCTCTGTCTATCCAGAGGCACCGGACAACCTGCTGGGAGTGCTTCGCAGTGCTTCCATCGACGAAGAGCACCGCACTATTATGAGTGCAATGACCAAGAAGGTTCAGTCCGCCAAGAGCGGACTAACTGAAGCCTATGCCAGCCTTCTAACAGGCTTTGAGGTAAGTATTTAAAATATAGGAAAATATTACCGCATAGACAGTAGCCCCTGATGCTCTGTTTGGTGTTCACAAAGAAAAGCCCAATAGAGGATCAAATAATATCTGTAGGAGTCTAATACAAGTACGTCTATATGCGTATGCAGGCTTCGCTGCTGACCTCTGCCGCACTGACTGCGGAGGTCGCCGCACTGAAGCAGAACCTCAAGCGGTCCGAGAAAGAACTCGGCCTTGCCAAGAGGCATTTCGAGGAGAACAAAGGTACGTAATACCTTGTCTATATATATATACATTTATATATATATATATATATATATATATATATATATATATATATATATATATATATATATATATATATAAGATGTGGTTGCAAAATGATAAGATCATCATGGATGTGCCAGGGGCCACGACCGAAGTGGCGACCCTGAAGCGAGCGTTGTCCGAGGCTGAAAACAAAGCGGCCGAGGAGCGCACCGAGCGGGAGAAACAAGAGGCACGGGTGGGAGAGGTGCAGCAAGAGCTCCAGGCTCTTGTGAAGAAGCACGAGAGTTTGGAGCTTGACTCGAAGACGCGAGAGTCCGAGCTTGCCGCGGCCCTCGAGATCACAAAGCATGCCAAGGCTGATGCCCAAAAGGGCCTCCAAGAAATTGAGGCGATGAGGAAGATAGCGGCGGGTAAGGCATTCATTATGCAAAGCAAGCATGTGAAAGTAAATTGCTTGTTACTTACCCGAGTCCGGAGCTCTCCAAGAGCATTCGCAGATTTTCCCCGCAGCGTGTCGGATGCCGCAAAGTACTACCAGGCCGAGGAGGGTAGCTCGACGGAGAAGTTGTTCTGGTCTCAGTATACTGGGACCGAACACCCGATGCCTGTGAGCGACCAGCTGAAGCAACTGGTCGAGCTGCACAAGGCGGCCGAACAGGCCATGAGGGGCCTTATAGTCCGGATGTGGCCTGGCGACTCCCTTCCCAACAGCTACTTCGGCCTGGTGAGGCGGCTTGTGGATGCCTGCCCACGGCTGGAAGTCATAAAGCGGTCCGTCTGCATCGAAGGTGCACGCCGGGCTTTTGCCCGTGCGAAGGTGCACTGGGCCAAGATGGATGCCGAGAGGCTGGTGAAGGAGGGGCCTCCGTAGGGCAAGGAGCATCGCCACCCTGAAATGTATTATGAGGGTGTCCTAAAGGGTGCCCGTCTTGTGGCGGACGAGTGTGCGAAGGATGTAATTTTTGAATGAACTTGCTCGTGTGATCCTGTATTATGAAAACTTGTTCATGTGTGCTATGCAATGCTTGTTTGAATTTAAAATATTGCCTTCTGTGCGGCTGTTTATCAAATCTGAGAGATGGCCTGTCGTCGACTTCTGCCCCCATGCCACGAGTGCTGGGGTGTTCGGGATAAATCTGAGCACTCTTTTCCCATTGTTGGGTCCTTCTAGGGAGGTTCTCAGCACAACGAACAAGGCAATCGGACTATAATGCTTTATCACTCTCACTTAGCCATAGAAGTCTACAATTTTAAATTTTGGCGAAGCCCCTAGTATTCGGAAGGCTGAATTTGGGGCGCTATACACGCATAAGCCGGACAAAGCCGACTCCTCGCCCTAAGCGCCATAAGTCTTTAGGGACTCGAGACCTCTCGAATAGCGACCAGCTCTCGCCTTATCATGACAGTCAGTTTTAGCTTTCTCTACTGAGGTGCTTTCCTAGATGAACCGGGGCACAATCGCAGTAGTTCTCCCAGTGCTACCTTAGCCGATACAGCGGAACGTAAGGTACCAAAACATGGGAGCCGGGCAAACCCAACTATTGACCCAAGACATGATTCGGAGCTGATGCATATAATGCTATAAGTTTGGGGTGCCGCACTGTTGAAAGTGTTCGTACTTCTCACGCCGTATTATGGGGTACGCTTAAGCCCCTGGCGTATTGGCCGTACCAGAGTGTACGGGTGCTGAATGTCATGAATGAACATATATATAAAAAAGAATAGAGAATGCGGTAATAGTCTATTGCTATGCATTGTTTATTCAAAAAGGTGCGTTGAAGCAGAATGGTACAAGTAGTGCGATAAGCAAAAAGTAGGACTATTTGACATGTCCCCTCCAAGGGCAAGCTAAGGAATGGTATTTAAAGAAGGTATTTCACTCGTTATCAGAGACCACCTGGGAGTTACATGGTGCGACGTAGTTGTCTGCCTCCTTGGTTGTTGTATCGTGTGTCCGGCAATCGTACTGCCGGACAGGGTTTCTAGAGAGTAAAGTCCTGAAAGAGAGAAAAAATAATAAAGCGGGAAGCCCCTAGTGTGGTTGAGCCGCGTTTTGGGGCGTGCCATAGTCGTGCCCCCCACCTATGCCCATGGTATTTTCAATGCGTAATTATGTACGCATGGCACATATTTCATTGTTTGGCTGGGACTGGGGTGGGGGCCGCATTGCTATGCGAGCTCGGAACATGCCAGGCGGTCTTGTTGCAGATTACTCCGGGCGCGCTTGACGGTGTCTGGGTGTTTAATCACCGAACTGGTGGATTGCCTGAAGAGGCTGCTTTGTGCTTCTGCTGCGAGGGCCGCAGTGTGCTCCTCCGTGCGGAGAGAGCGCTCTGTGTTTCCATTGACTGTGATGACCCCCCGAGGTCCTGGCATCTTGAGCTTGAGGTATGCATAATGCGGTACCGCATTGAATCTCGCAAATGCGGTTCGCCCGAGTAGTGCGTGATAGCCACTGCGGAACGGGACTATATCGAAGATTAACTCCTCGCTTCAGAACTTATCCGGGGATCCGAAGACCACTTCCAGTGTGACTGAGCCTGTGCAATGGGCCTCTACACCTGGTATGACGCCTTTGAAGGTCGTTTTTGTGGGTTTGATCCTTGAGGGGTCTATACCCATTTGGCGCACTCTGTCCTGATAAAGCAGGTTCAGGCTGCTGCCGCCGTCCATAAGGACTCGAGTGAGGTGAAATCCGTCAATGATTGGGTCTAGGACCAGTGCGGCGAATCCGCCATGACGGATACTAGTGGGGTGGTCCCTGTGATCGAAGGTGATTGGACAGGAGGACCATGGGTTGAACTTTGGGGCGACTGGCTCCAACGCATATATGTCCCTTAGCGCACGCTTCCGCTCCCTCTTGGGGATGTGTGTTGCGTATATCATGTTCACCGTCCGCACTTGTGGGGGGAACCTCTTCTGTCCTCCGGTGTTCGGCGGCCGGGGCTCCTCCTCGTCATCGCTATGTAACCCCTTATCTTTGTTTTCGGCATTTAACTTGTCGGCCTACTTGAAGACCCAACATTCCCTGTTGGTGTGGTTGGCTGGCTTGTCGGCGGTGCCGTGTATTTGACACGAGCGATCGAGTATACGGTCCAAACTGGACAGGCCCCGAGTGCTTCTTTTGAATGTCTTTTTCCCCTGACTGGGTTTAGAGCCTCTGAATCCGGCATTGATTGATGTATCCTCGGTATTGTCGCTGTTGATGCGGCGCTTGTGTTTGTTGCGACGTGACCTGCCATTGCTATCCTTGGTATCCGAAGTACCATGGTTCTTTGATATGTTATTGCTTTGAGCCAGTCAGCTGTCCTCTCCCGCGCAAAAGCGGGTCATGAGTGTCGTGAGGGCTGCCATAGATTTCGGCTTTTCCTGGCCAAGGTGCCGGGCGAGCCACTCGTCGCGGATGTTGTGCTTAAAAGCTGCTAGGGCCTCTGCATCCGGACAATCGACGATTTGATTTTTCTTTGTCAGGAACCGTGTCTAGAATTGCCTGGCCGATTCCTCTGGCTGCTGAATTATGTGGCTCAAGTCATCGACATCTGGTGGTCGCACATAAGTGCCCTGGAAGTTGTCGAGGAATGCGGCTTCCAGATCTTCCCCACAGCCAATGGATTCTGCTGGCAGGCTATTGAGCCAATGCCGAGCTGGTCCTTTGAGTTTGAGTGGGAGGTATTTGATGGTGTGTAGATCGTCACCGCGGGCCATGTGGATGTGCAGGAGGAAGTCCTCGATCCATACCACAGGATTTGTTGTACCGTCGTATGATTCGATATTTATGGGTTTGAAACCCTCTGGGATTTGGCGATCCATTACTTCGTCTGTGAAGCATAGTGGGTGTGCGGCGCCTCTATACTGGGCTATATCGTGACGCAGCTCAAATGAGTCTTGTCCGCTGTGTTTGGCCCGGCCGGATTTACTTTTATTGTATCCGATGTGACGGTTATCGTCTCGTATAGTGGCGCACCCTCGTGATCCGTAGATTGATCTTGCGTGTTTTGCTTTGTCCTCCAATATGTCTTGCAGGTCTAGCATGTTTCCCCGTGCCTTGAAATTTTTATTTGAGTGGCGTCGGGGTGTGGGCTGAGCTTTTGGCTGAAATGCCTCTCTGTCGCAGCCACGAGGTGGCCGATCAGCCACGTCATACACTGGAGATGTAGGTTTTAATGCTTTCTCCTCCAGTCGGGGTAGCAACCTGCACTTTGGGTAACTCTTGGAGGGGCGTTCGAGTTCATATTCCTCGGCCGCAAGGACTTCGGTCCATCTATCAGCTAGAAAATCTTGATCAGCTTGAAGCTGCAGTTGCTTTTTCTTAAGGCTATTTGCCGTGGCTATAAGCCGGCACTTGAAGCGCTCTTGCTTGACGGGATCCTCAGGCACGACAAATTCGTCATCATCGAGGCTTGCCTCGTCTTCGGAGGAAGGCATATAATTATCATCCTCTGCCTCTCCATCTGCCGCTCTCTCGGGAGGGCTGGCTTCTCCATCCTCTTGCTCTAAATCTTGCTGGAGGGGATTGTCATCATCTTCGGCACTATCCGGAGGGCTATTATCTCCTGTGCCGGTATCACCCCTTTTGCTTTAGCGAGACTTAGAGCGGCGCCGCTGTCGTCGGCGCTTGGGTTGCTTCTTGGAGGGGTCATCCTCCGCTGTCCTGTCGCCATTGCCTTCTTTGGGTGTGTCCACCATAGATATATATATATATCATATGATGAGGTGGCTGTCCAGTGCCATATGGGCTGTGGTTCTTGTTCGTCTCCTGCATCATCGTCCATACCGTCGATGTCTTCGGAGTCGAAGTCGAGCATGTCGGTCAAATTGTCGACAGTGGCTACTAAGTGGGTGGTGGGTGGGCGGCGAATTTCTTCGTCATCCGCATCCCAATCCTGCCGGACATAGTACGGCCAGGACTCTCCTGACAAGGAGAGAGACCTTGATGAGTTCAGTATGTCGCCGAAGGGCGAGTGCTGAAAGATATCCGCGGAGGTGAACTCCATGATCGGTGCCCAGTCGGATTCGATAGGCACGGGCGTAGGCGGTTCGGAGTCCGTGGCCGGGGAAGAATCTGGCAGTTTGGCATCACGACTCTCATGAAGGGTAAGGTCGATACTCGGCTCGATCGCCGCTGAGAATGCGGCCTTCGTGGCGGGGTCTATCCACCCGTCCATGGATGGCGCAATTGGCTCCGAATTGAGGGTCGGAGCGGTTGCCGGTGCGGTCTCCTGGACACTGTCCGATGGTAGAGCTAAATCATGCTCATCGTGACCGTGCAGCACACTCGGTAGGGGCTCGAATCCGTCGAAGATCAAGTCTCTGCGGATGTCGTCCGTGTAGTTTAACCTTCGAAACCTGACCTGGTGGCCAGGGTTGTAACTCTCGATCTGGTCCAGATGGCCAAGCGAGTTTGCCCGCAGTGCGAAGCCGCCGAATACAAAGATCTGTCCGGGGAGAAAAGTCTCACCCTGGACTGCATTGCTATCGATGATCGAAGGAGCCATCAAGCCTAACGATGACGACACAGAGGAACTCTCAATGAAAGCACCAATGTCGGTGTCAAAACCGGCGGATCTCGGTTAGGGGGTCCCGAACTGTGCGTCTAAGGCGGATGGTAACAGGAGGCCGGGGACACGATGTTTACCCAGGTTCGGGCCCTCTTGATGGAGGTAATACCCTAGGTCCTACTTGATTGTTATTGATAATATGAGTAGTACAAGAGTTGATCTACCACCAGATCAAAGAGGCTAAACCCTAGAAGCTAGCCTATGGTATGATTGTTGTTGTTGGTCCTACGTACTAAACCCTCCGGTTTATATAGACACCGGAGGGGGCTAGGGTTACACAGAGTCGCTTACAAGGAAGGAGATCTACATATCCGTACTGCCATGCTTGCCTTCCACGCCAAGGAGAGTCCCATCCGGACACGAGACGAAGTCTTCAATCTTGTATCTTCATAGTCCAACAGTCCGGCCAAATGATATAGTCTGGCTGTCCGGATACCCCCTAATCCAGGACTCCCTCAGAGGGGGAAATCATCACCATCGTCATCACCAACGATCCTCTCATCGGGAGGGGGTCAATCTCCATCAACATATTCACCAGTACCATCTCATCTAAAACCCTATTTCATCTCTTGTATCGAATCTTTGTATCCAAACCTCAGATTGGTACCTGTGGGTTGCTAGTAGTGTTGATTACTCCTTGTAGTTGATGCTAGTTGGTTTACTTGGTGGAATATCATATGTTCAGATCCATTATGCATATTAATACCCCTCTGATTATGAACATGAATATGCTTTGTGAGTAGTTACGTTTGTTCCTGAGGACATGGGAGAAGTCTTGCTATAAGTAGTCATGTGAATTTGGTATTCATTCCATATTTTGATGAGATGTATGTTGTCATCCCACTAGTGGTGTCATGTGAACATCGACTACATGACACTTCACCATTGTTTGGGCCTAGAGGGAGGCATTGGGAAGTAATAAGTAGATGATGGGTTGCTAGAGTGACAGAAGCTTAAACCCTAGTTTATGCGTTGCTTCGTAAGGGGCTGATTTGGATCCATATGTTTCATGCTATGGTTAGGTTTACCGTAATACTTCTGTTGTAGTTGCGGATGCTTGCAATAGGGGTTAATCATAAGTGGGATGCTTGTCCAAGTAACACTACAAAAAATACACTTCCGCGATGATACGTGTTTGTCACAGTAGGTCGCATTTTCTGTCATACATGTACATCCATGATGATTTTATGACAGAATCAAGATAGTCATACCTGTGCTGTCGTAGAAGTGTTTCATGACATTACCAAAATTATCATCATGGAAGTGTCCACTTCCATGAAGATAAATCGCGCGTCACACAAGTGCTTCCGTCAAGGGTGACCGACACGTGGCATCCACTATAACGGAACGCCGTTAAGCTATCGGGTCGGGTTTTGGATCCGATAACCCATTAACTGCCCCGACCAATGGGGATTTTCCACGTGTAAAATCATCATTGGCTGGAGGAAACACGTGTCGGCTCATCGTTGGGACAGATGTCATCCACTCATTGGACAGAAGGCACCTATGATACGTCGACACGTGGCACGGCCCAACAGAGGCCCATTCCTGTGAAAAGGCCGGCCCGTTTGACTTGGTCAAAAGGTGGCGGGCCGGCCCATGTAAAGCATGTTAACGGCATGTTCGCATATAGCCCATTTACAGCCCACTAACCCAAGGCCCATTACGCCCAATCCGAATTAGGCCCAGTAGCGTCATCTGGGCCACCCAATATGATTCCAGCCCGTTTTCACTTCTGGCCCATGTATGTCCCATGAAGTCTTTTGGCCCATATGAGGCCCTATGTAACTCTTGGCCTATTAACGACCCGTGGTGAAACTGGCCCATGATGAACAGTGTATCACTTTACACCCATTAACGGCCCGTGGTGAAACTGGCCCGTAATGAACAATGTATCACTTTATACCCATTAACGGCCCGTTATTTCGTTGGGCCGTTTCCAGCCCATGTTATCTTTCGGCCTTCTCAGAGCCCATTTATACTTGGGCTCATTTCCAGCATTCGTTTACTTACGCCCCGTTACTGTCATTTTCTGTTTGTGGGCCAAATTCAGCTCGTGGTTACAGTCGGCCCATTTGTGGTCCGTTAATACGTTGGGCCGTTTTCATAGCATCATCAAATACGGCCTATTAACGATGGCCTGTTATGGTCGGCCCATGAACGTACGATTCCAACTCTAGCCCATTTACGGCCATAATGCGGTCTGTTTGGCCCATGTTTGGCCAATCGATCATACGGCCCGTATAAGGCCCATTGATGACACGACCCGCAGAAGGCCCATTGTTTCTACGGCCCATAGAGGACCCATTGTTTCTACGGCCCATAGAAGGCCCACTGTTTCTACGGCCAATAGGAGGCCCAGTGTCACTACAGTAAATATTAGCCCATGGTTATTTGTGGCCTGTTTTTAAAAAATAGGTTATTGCAGCCACTAGCTAACCGCGGAAAAAGAACTGCAATGACTAGAAGCAAACAAATAAACAAGACAACTAGGAAATAAATAAGCAAGCAACTAACTCTAGGCTATCACAGCTATTACACATATTACATCCATTGGGCATCAAAGTTCGCCACCAGTGCAAATATAGGGAACAAAGCAGCATATCATATACACTAGTTGTCAAAGTTGGCGACCAATGCAAATAAACGCCACAACAAAACAAATCCAGAACTGAAACCACTTCAGAAGATCTCAAGAAACAATATCCTGGGTACCCATAATGCTGGCAAGATGCTTAGCAATCTTATTAACTTTCTCTTGTTTGGCGCTTAAATCCTCCAGCGCTTGCTGTTGCACCAGAAAATATGCATCTACATTCTGCAGGGACTTCCTCAGTCCTTCAGCTTACTGTCGCAGCACATCTAATCAATGTCTTTCAACTTGAAGTTGAGACTCAAGAAGACAAACTGATTCAGGCAGCGAGTTCGAAGAGCTTGTGCTAGCAGTAGTGGCCAGTAACTCGAACACTACATCAAGACAGGACTGCTGGGTTCCCTCACTGTCGTCAAGATAGTTTTTATCGGCTTTCTTAGAGACCAACAGGGATGTCTCACTATCTTGAACCTTATCTGCATTACTTCCTTTACCATTGGATAACGCAGTACTGTTCTCCAATATTTTGTCCGCATTCTAAAAGAGAAACAAGCAGACACATCACATGTTTACCATGTTGTATATGAAACTCATTTTGGTAAATGAGTTCAGTAGTAAAGTGTACAAGATAACAGCATGAAACAAACATATATCACTTTATGGTCTATATCATTCTAGTTTTTGTTGCCAAATCAAGATAGAGACACAGTTCAAATAATATTTGTTCAATACAAAGCAGAATAGACAGAATATAAGTGTGGGTAACTATAGAGCAATAAGAACACTTGTAATGTGCATGACTTGAGAACATAACTATTTATTCAATTGAAACTAAAATCAACATAGGGCAGGTTACAACAGCAAACCAGTTAAAGAAACATGTTTAAAACATACCTGTTGCACCATTGGAGTTTCAATTCCATCCTTCAAATTTGAAAATAGTTGGTATGAGTAAATACAGTAATGCAAGAGCAAAGGAGTATGAACCATAGCTACAGAACCTGACCTGAGAACCAATTTCTTCTCCTTTAAGCGTTGAGTTGGGATTCGGAGTGGTGGTCCTCGTGCTTTGGGCACTGCAGTTCCCTTACTAACTGCTCGTGTTTGGGTGCTCTGTGGTGGAGACGGTGCTGTGTCAACTGGAACTGGGGTACTATCTGCCGGGGTTGGGGTTAGAAGGGGTGTAGCTGGTTCTCTGTCCAACTAGGTAGGGTTACAATCTGTGAGAGTCTAGGTTATGTGTGGTGGATCTGGTCCTTGGGCAAGTACAACCATGGTTCTATCTGCATCAACTGGTAGCACTATCTTTTCTGAAGACCGTTTTGTTACTCCCTTGTGTTGGATACTGGTAGATACTGCCATCATGCTGTCCAATTCAAATGGCTGATAAACAAGAAAAGTAATTGAAAGTATAGACATTGTATGATAGACATGTGCAATGGATAGTGGGGAATAAAAGAGGGCATGAAACAATTCATATTTATGTTGTCTAACCAAACAGGATAGCATGACACAATTTCACATATATGATGGCTAACTAATCTGGATAGCATGACACAATTTCACATTATGATGGCTAACTAAAAAAGATGGGAAGACATAGTTCAAAATATGAGACTATGTAAACAGGATGACATGACATAACTATATAATGTGTTTATTAAATAGGTTGGCATGCCATAATTCACATACATTCACGGATAGAATGCCATAATTCAAAATATGATGACTGTAAACACTAAACAGGATGAGATGATATAACTATATGATGTCTTTATTAAATGGGTTGCCATGCCATAACTCAGATAGATGATGTATATGTATTATGTAAACATGATGGCATGATATAATTCAAATATATGATTTATATAGTAAGCAAGTAAGCAGATGGCAATCCATATATGATGTAAAAACTAAGCAATGCAAGACAACATGCATGACATGGTAATATAACCCTGCCATGTTTGAGCATAGACCTCAGGGGGGAAACAGGACTCGTCATCAATCTCTGAATCCTCCTCTGAGGAGCTCTCTGTAACCAGCAAGATGTCTGCTTCAGCAGGTAGCATTGTCTGCTCCGAATACCTTGTTTTCACTCCAGATACTTCCATCACCGCTTCAAATGGCTGGTGCACAGGAAGAGTAGTTGAATATACAAACGTTGTCGACAAATGGAACACGTAATACAAAAAAAATGATAGCATGATATAATTCAAAGACATGATGATTGGCTAAACAACATGGCATTGCATAATTCACATATATAATGCCTTTGCAACAAGATAACATTGTATAATTCACATATATAATGTCTTGCAACAAGATGGCAATGCATAATTCACATATATGGTAATTAGATACTGAACAGGTGGCATTCACACAAAGCATGTCTAAACTAATC
>NC_041392.1:450261903-450264304 GCF_002162155.2 Triticum dicoccoides | reverse complement strand
ATAAGACTGGTCATCTGTCTCTGAATCCTCCTATGAGGAGCTATCCGTAACCAGCGAGATATGTGCTTCGTCAGATAGCATAGTCTGCTCTGAAGACCTTGTTTTCACTCCAGAATTTGCCATCACCATGTCAAATGGCTGATGCACACGAAGAGCAGTTGAATGTACTAACATTGTTGACAAATGTAATATGTAACAAAAAAAGGATGGCCTGATATAATTTACATATAAGATGACTGGCTAAGCAGGATGGCATTGCAAAATTCACATATATGATGCCTGGCTAAACAAGATGGCGCTGCATAATTCACATAAACGATGAATAAACTAAATAGATGGCATTCGCACAAAGGATATCTAAACTAAGCAGATGACATATTTGATGTATAAAGTAAGCAATGCAAGACACCATATGCATGATACAACCAACATCATCATGCCAAGTTAGAGCGAAGACCTCAGGGGGTAAATAGGAGTTGTCTTCTCCTTCTGAATCCCCCTCAGAACAGATATATTCCTCTCGATTACAATCTGAAATGCGTGGAGGGGGGCTGCCTTTGCGCCTACCATGGAGCGACGTCTGCATGAAATTTTATTGCCACGCAAGGCTCGTCTCTTTTGCTCTACATGTTCAGTTCCATTGTTTACAATAACTGTCATGCATAGGAATAAAACATAGTGAGATTATGTAAGGAGTGCATGCAGAAATCCAGAGTGATGGTAGCAACCTATGGATAGACCCAAAACCAATAATAGTAGGCAGATAATGGCTTCAGTTAAAAAATACAGATAATGGCTTCTCTAGTGTTTGTTTCCCACCCAACATGAAACTCATAGTAGACACCGGAGATTAACCAGATAGTAGATAGATACTATTGGTAGCGGCCCCGATATGTACCCCACAACCATTTAAAAACTCAAGTTTGACCATTAGTTTGGAGCTGACTCAAAGTCTAATCGGTGAACAGGACGATAAAGTAGCATGTGATATTAAGCGATGCATAACGTAAGCAGACATGAAAGAGTGCGACCTCTCTTGCGGACCCGTGTAGTCCTCGAGGTCATCTGCTCGATTGATGATGGTAATGCAGTTTTCATGGCTGCCAGCGGCGGGGAAGAAGATCTGAGGCAGCGAAAGACAGTCTGGAGGCCGGATCCCTGCTGTGCTGGACCCTTCTGTCATTGGAGCAGCTGAGCTGGGGTGGACGACGGCGCAGCAGGAGCGGGACAAACCACGCAAGGTTTTCTTTGACAACTATCTGTAAGAGAAGTAATTCTGTAAGGGCTCGTTTGAATTGGAGGATTCCAACAATGTAGGGATAGGAAATAGACAGGAATAGGATAGGAATGCACGTGCAAAACAGAGAATTTAAAAACACAGGATTTCTGCCAATCTGGGTGTTTGATTCACAACAATTGGAAGATCACAGGATGCAAAGAAGCATGGTGAGATTAAGTCAAACCACAAGAAAACGTACGGTTATAATGCTATTATGCTACTATCTCTTAGTCTTGTGCTTCATGAATAGGAATTTGAAAAGGAGGAAAAGTGAAAATTAAAATTCCTACATTTTTTCTTTCAAGGAGACACTAAAGGAACAAATCCGTGTGCTCAGTGGATAATATATATAACATGTAGAGTAAAAAAGAGATGCAACAAGTGTACAACCTCTTTGGCGAAGCCATGTCGATCTCAGCGTGATTGGGTTGGCCGGCGAGGATGCTCCGACTGACTTTGCTATTGGAGGAGGGGAAGCAGATCTTAGGCGTCTGGAGATGGAGCCCGAGGTACTGCTCCGCTGTGATGGAGAGTTTCGTCGTTGGAGCAGCTCCAGTGAGATGTACGACGCCGAGGCTGAAGCAGGACAAGAGAGACAACGAACAACGTTAACCAGAGTGGAATTCTAATAGCATCTCTAATACATGACGTAAAATACATAGCCACAATGTGCTAGATGTAAAATACATCAGCCGTTCATCTCTGAACTTAACTGTCGAAACTGAACTTAACTGTCGAAACTGAACTTAACTATCGAAACTGAATTTTGTTGTCGAAAATGAATTTTGCTGTCGAAATTGAACGCACTAGCAAGGTGAGGCTACACGTCGGTCGACTGACTTTTTCATCTCTGGTCAGTCGATTTTGCAGCCGTTGGACACGAAATCAAGGGCCTGCGGTTCATCTTCAACCTCCACACCCCTGAGCCGCCAGCCACCGCCGGCCAAACAGCAGCCCCCCGCCGCCCGCGGCCGGCGGTGCGCCGCCCTGCCCTCCCCAAAAACACTCCCCACCACCGGTCCGCCGCCGCCCCAACCATCCCTCTAGGCCCCCCCGTGCCGAGCTTTTTCTCCGGCGATCCCCACGCCACCGCCCCGCCACCGCCGGCGACCACCGCCCCCA
>NC_041392.1:450253247-450261424 GCF_002162155.2 Triticum dicoccoides | reverse complement strand
TCGACTGAAGTGTAGCTAAATCGGAGTAGCATCGCAAGCAAGAGCAAGAGCGAGAGCAGCAGCGCGAGCAAGAGCAGACCAGGCAGGGGACCGAGAGCAAGAGCAGAGCAGCAGCGCGAGCGAGAGCTAAAGCAGTAGTAGCTCCTACTGATGTGGGCGTCGCCGCCGAGGGAGTGAAGCCGTGGAGGAAGTGGCCGGCGACGCCGCCGTGGATGGAGCCGCGCCGTGTCAGCTCGGGACCGAGCGCCGGCAGCACCGTGAGATCGAATCAAGAAGAAAATGCGGCGATTAGTGTACAACCTCTTTGGTGGCGTCGATTAGGCCGCAGCTTCATCCGAGGAAACGGTGATGATGATGCTCTTTTGGTGGTGCAGGTGAAGACGGTGGTGTGGGAATGGAGGTGGCGCGAAAGACGAGGGGAACGTCGGGGCCGCTCCTTGGAGGTGGAGGACGGGGTGGCTGAACCAGCGGGACGATGAGATCGACGACGGATCCTCATCCGGTACGGTGGATGAGGTACGTCGAGGTGTTGTTGTGGACGACGTCATCGGGGAAGAGGCCCCGGCTGGGTGGCGGATGGAGCAGGGTGTGGGGTTTCGTCGCGGGTTTTCGCGGCCTTGGTGTACGAATGGGTGGGCGGATGGGATGGTAGTGGGGAACCATGGCTTAGAGACGCGCTTGTCCGAAATGTGGGGTAAGTAACGAAAGTACCCCCACCGATTCGAGGCGGTTCTTTCGGTTCAGGGGTACCACGGGCATTTCGCGTGTCGGGATTTCACAGGAGGTGGGAGTTTTCGCGCGCGTTGTAATTTCGGAATAGCAAGGCGCGGGTTGAGATGGAGGGAGTTGTCGGAGCACAACGAGACAAAGATATATCTTAAATATTTCGGGCTAACAAGGCGCGGGTTGAAATTTCCGGACAAGCCTAACGTGTACTGTACCAAATCAATGCCCACTACAAATGTCATTCAAAACTTTGAATTCATGTTATGTGCAATTGAAATATTTCGCTACGTGTATAATGCATGCAACCTACTACTCAAATGAACGTTTTAGTGCATTTCAAACGTATATACTACCGCTCCAATCTGAACTAAATTTGAATTCGTTTCTCTATTTGAATAATATCTACAGTAATGATTGTTGTGAAGTCAAAGCATTTGAATTCGTTTCTCTGTTTGAATAAGATCTACAATCATCATTATTGTCAAGTTAAACCATCGTTTGTGTATTATCTTCACAACACACCACATGATTAGTCTTGAGTTACATATGAACTATGTGTACTATATGAACTCGAACTAGATTTTTTGAATCCACTTTATTTTGATTTCAAGTCACATTACATTTCTAGCTCTAGCTAGATCTTCATAATCTAAACCATGTCTCATATGTATAATGTGTTTATCACATTATGTATGTTGCCCCGCCCCCTACGCCTAAAAGTATTTAGATGTGAGTTGCAAACACCACACATTACCACAAATTCAAATAAAATGTGAGAATGTTCGATATATAGTATTGTTTAGATTGTTCGATATTTAGTTGTAAGCTGCAAACGCCACACATGATCACAAATTCAAATAAAATGTGAGATTGTTTGATGTATAGTATGGTTTAGATTGTTCGGCATTTAGCTGTGAGTTGCAAACGCCATGCATTATCACATTATGGCATAACTTGTGCACAACACGTGTATCACCGCTATATTCATGCATGCAACGTTTAAAACACTATGATCTCCTATTCAAATATATGAATCTGCTTTCATATCAAATTATGATCTTGTTAGTCTCTTACACCCACAAAATCCTCTAACCTTTGTAGCTACCACTAACTTTCTCTCGTGCATGCACACACCCTCCTCGCCCTCCCCCTCCCTCGGCATTCTATACACCGGGCACATTCATTTTTTTTCTTTAGGTCGTTCTCCCAGAGTCTCCACAACTCCTTTCCGACACACACCGATCGATAAACCTCTCCAGTGATGCCTGCCTACAACATACACACACAACTTCAATCTCCTCCTTTATGTGTCCTTGCCTCGTGTCTCCCATACGGTCAGACACACGTGTAAACTCTCGCCCCTCTTTTCATCGATCGCACAACCGCACACTCCTCCCCGTATCTAGCTAGTAGTTGGGCCTCTCGCACCACCTCCTAGATCCATTCTCTCTGTCTATCCGTCTCGCTGGGCCTTATTTGCCTGTAACAAATGGACGTACACCGACCGATCTCTCGCTATACATATAGCTAGCTAGGTCCTTATAACTCATTTTTACCCAAATGTCAATCGATCTACCTCATTAGTTGTGTCCCTCCCTTCCTCCGACAAACAGCAATTGATCTACCGATCTAGTTAGGTTTGCTTACCAAACACATGGTTCCCCTTCATCATCCATGGATGCGTCCCAACAGATCTATCACGCACAGGCACACACAGAAACACATCCCCACTCTTATTGATAACATTGCAGTTCCAGCCTCGGTTTGTCTAGTAGGCCTCTCCCACCATCTTCGAGAAGCAACTCCATCATCCATCCAGCACTCTACCCCTCTCCCTCCCTCTCCCTCCCTATCTCTCTCCTCTCTCTCTTTGTCCCATCATATTTCCCGTCCTTCAGTTATGTATGGATGTCGACCGATCTCCCTCAAGACATAGCTTGGTCTCTCCTTCTCAACACATATACGAGTTGTTCTACCTCTATAGTTAGGCCTCTACCTACCTGAAAGGATCGAGAAGAGGTGTCTAGAGGGGGGGGGGGTGATTAGACACTAAGTAGCAAAAGTTGCAGTTTTTAATTTCTTTAAGTTGAAGTGGAGTTTTGGCACAAGTTTAACAAACACAATACATTTCAAGCAAGCATGCAAAGAGTATATGAGCAGCGGAAAGTAAAGCATGCAACTCGCAAGAATGTAAAGGGAAGGGTTTCGAGAATTCAAACGCAATTGGAGACACGGATGTTTTTGTCATGGTTCCGATAGGTGGTGCTATCGTACATCCACGTTGATGGAGACTTCAAACCATGAAGGGTAACGGTTGCGCGAGTCCACGGAGGGCTCCACCCATGAAGGGTCCATGAAGAAGCAACCTTGTCTATCCCATCATGGCCATAGCCCACGAAGGACTTGCCTCACTAGCGGTAGATCTTCACGAAGTAGGCGATCTCCTTGCCCTTACAAACTCCTTGGTTCAACTCCACAATCTTGTCGAAGCATCCCAAGTGACACCTAGCCAATCTAGGAGACACCACTCTCCAAGAAGTAACAAATGGTGTGTTGATGATGAACTCCTTGCTCTTGTGCTTCAAATGATAGTCTCCCCAACACTCAACTCTCTCTCACAGGATATGGATTTGGTGGAAAGAAGATTTGGGTGGAAAGCAACTTGGGAAAGGCTAGAGATCAAGATTCATAAGGTGGGAATGGAATATCTTGGCCTCAACACATGAGTAGGTGGTTCTCTCTCAGAAAATGTGTATTGGAAGTGTAGGTATGTTCTGATGGCTCTCTTCATGAATGAAGAGTGGGTGGAGGGGTATATATAGCCTCCACACAAAATCTAACCGTTACACACAATTTACCAATCTCGGTGAGACCGAATTGATAAACTCGGTCGGACCGATTTAGCAAACCTAGTGACCGTTAAGATTTTCGGTGGGACTGAGATGCAACTCGGTAGGACCGATATGGTTAGGGTTAGGGCATAACGTAATCTCAGTGAGACCGATTACACAAACTCGGTGGGACCGATTTTGGTAATAAGCTAACCAGAGAGTTGGTCAGGCAAACTTGGTGAGACCGATTACACAAACTTGGTGGGACCGATTTTGGTAATAAGCTAACCAGAAAGTTTGCATTGTAATCTCGGTAGTACCGATTACTCAATCTCGGTGGGACCGATTTTGGTAATGGACGTACACAGAGAGATTACAATCCCATCTCGGTGAGAATGAGATCCCTATCGGTGAAACCGATTTGCCTAGGGTTTGTGGCAGTGGCTATGACATCTGAACTCGGTGGCGCCAGATAGAAAGAATCGGTAGGGCCGAGTTTGACTTTTGGTTTAGGTCATATGTGGATGTGGGAAGGTAGTTGAGGGTTTTGGAGCATATCACTAAGCACTATGAAGCAAGAACCTCATCAAGCAACACCTCATCCCCTCTTGATAGTATTGGCTTTTCCTATAGACTCAGTGTGATCTTGGATCACTGTAGAGTCTTGATCTTGAAGCTTGAGCTAATCCTTGAAGGGGTTCCACATCCTTTTGTCCATGCCACTTAATTTGTTGAACTTGTCTGAAACATACTAGGTAAAAGTATTAGTCCAACAAGAGATATGTTGTCATTAATTATCCAAATCACCCAGGGAGCACTTGTGCTTTCAATCTCCCCCTTTTTGGTAATTGATGGCAACATACATCAAAGCTTTAGATAAAGATACAGAGAATAGCAAGTACAGCTTTGGAAAGACATGTAACAAGCATAGGCTCCCCCTACATGTATGCAATCATGTGAATATGGAATATAGAAGCATGTGAGAGCATAACCATGATAGAGTAGCAATGTGTTACATGTATCTTGGCTATATGCATCAAGGCAAAAGACATGAATATGGGAAATGTACCTTCATGCCCATGAGTCCTTCTTGCAAACAGTATGTACATTAGCAAGAATTTCTCATGCACATGACTATGATGCATATACTTACCTTGTGGTCTTGAGTTGGCTAGGATGGGATGAGCCTGCATAAACAAGGTTAGATAACACAGATGCACCCACTAGCTAGAGCAAACAAAAGAAATGACAAGAGTACCAAGACTGGGATGACATGTAGAGTGAGTACAGAGTACCACGATAGATATTGACATGTCCCCAAAGAGAAAGATATGCAATGAATTTAATAAATTTCTTTCCCTTGGATGTCTTGCTCCCCTTGAATCTAGCATGGGATACTGGGAGAAGATAGGGAACAGAAAAACATAGCTCAAAGAAACAAATGAACAGAGCTAATGGAAATAAGCACATATGAACATGTCTTTCCCCCAAGAAGACATGTGGCATCTCTCCTCTTGAACATCAAGCATCTGGGATCCTTGAAGATTACTCTTTCCTGGAGTATTCCCTCCCCCTAGAGATATGATTAAGCTTTGATGCGATCTCTCTCTCCCCCTTTGACATCAATTTCCAAGAAGGATCTTCTGGAATTTGTTGTGAATGGGTTCGGTCCTTGAATCACAGTACAAAGCATTAAGGTAAATGTGATGCTTGCAGAGGACAAGATTCATTGAGTTGAGCTGGATCAAGAATAAAGCAGGAATAAATGGCAAAATGTTTTTCTTGTAGTGAAATCGGTGTCACCGAGTTGTATGCTTCGGTTGCTCCGAAAATCTTCGGCTAGACCGGAGACATGAAACCGGTGGAACCGAGTTCATCACAGAGAAAAACACTTGTCACCTCAACTCACTGGACAGATAAGATCTCACAAAGATATGCAATGAATTTGGATGCAGAAAATGCAGAACAAAAAGCAAAGAAAAGAAACTAGAGTTGGGCTGTGACAAAGTCACCTATGTTAGAGTATATTGACTTAGGAGTCAAGTGAGATCACTTGATCATAGGCCATACTCATCGTTTAAGCTCAAAATGGGGTTACCATTTTTCGTTTAAGTATCTTGATGTATTCACATCTTGTCGAGTTGCTTTGACTCATGACTTGGAGTAAAGCTACTCTAAGATGGAATAACATACCTTGGGTGGCGGTGTTGATCTTGATCATGTAGTTGAACTTGTGCGGGTTGCTCAAGGTTGATGTAGCCCATCAAGAGTTGGGAGCACCCTTTGGATTTTGAGTTCATCTACCTACATGGGTTAGTTTTCGCAAGGAAGAGCACTTGTGTATCCAACATGACAATCATGAAGCTCAACATAGAATTTGTCAAAGGATATGTTTGAAAGGTTTCGTGCTTCCTTGTCATCAAACACCATTGTGTAAAGACTTGGTGATGTAGAGATTGCTCAAGATGTGAGTGAGTTGCAATCTCATAGAATTAGATTCATCCAAGTACCTACAAGGGTTAGATAACATGCAAGATGCAAATTTTCAAGACATAAGATAATCATCATAGGAGAAATATCAAGTGATTAGTCGTAAGCTCAAGTCTTGCATGTACCCAATGGAGTTCCTACTCCAAGTTTGAAGCATCAATGATGTTCAATTCACCTCTTAACCTGCAAAACACTTTCTCATCAAGTGGTTTAGTGAATATATCCACTAATTGCTTATCGGTGCGAACATGATTAAGGTTTATGTCACCCTTAGCAATGTGATCTCGAATGAAATGATGACGAACTTCAATATGCTTAGTTCGAGAGTGTTGCACGGGATTGTGAACAATCTTGATAGCACTTTAATTGTCACAAAGTAATGGAACATGTTTCACATATATCCCATAATCTTTAAGAGTTTGGGTCATCCAGAGTAATTGAGCACAACATGAACCAGCGGCAATGTATTCCGCTTCGGCAGTGGATAAGGATACCGAGTTTTGTTTCTTGGAAGACCAAGACACAAGAGATCTACCAAGGAATTGACAAGTACCCGAAGTGGACTTTCTATCAACCTTGTCACCGGCATAGTCCGAGTCAGAGTAGACAACAAGATCAAAGGAAGCCCCCTTTGGATACCAAATGCCAAAATTTGGTGTATGTATTAAGTATCTCACTATCCTCTTCACGGCCTTAAGATGACATTCCTTAGGAGCAGCTTGATATCGTGCACACATGCACACACTTAGCATGATATCGGGACGTGAAGCACATAGATATAACAATGAACCAATCATAGAGCGGTAAACTTTTGATCAACTCCATCTTTGGTCAAATCAAGATGTCCACTAGTAGGCATGGGTGTAGTCATGCCTTTGCATTCTTGCATATTGAACTTCTTGAATAAGTCCTTGGTCTACTTCGTTTGAGAGACAAAGGTGCCTTCCTTGGTTTGCTTGATTTGCAAACCAAGAAAGAATTTGAGTTCACTCATCATAGACATCTCAAACTTCTCCGACATTAGCTTCCCAAACTTTTCACTAAAATGAGGGTTAGTTGATCCAAATATAATATCATCGACATAAATTTGGCATACAAATAGTTCTCCATTAACCCTTTTAGTAAAAAGAGTATAATCTATTTTTCCAATTTCAAAGCCTTTTTCAATAAGGAACTTGGTCAAGAATTTATACCATGCTCTAGGAGCTTGTTTAAGACCATAAAGGGCTTTGTGAAGTTTGTAGACATGATTAGGTTTCTTAGGATTGACAAAGCCGGGAGGTTGCTTAACATAAACTTCCTCCTCAATTTCACCATTTAGAAAAGCACTTTTAATGTCCATTTGTTACAAAGTGATATCATGGTGATTAGCATAAGCAAGTAAGATGCGAATGGACTCAAGTCTAGCAACGGGAGCATATGTCTCACCATAGTCCATACCTTCGACTTGTGTGTAGCCTTGGGCGACGACACATGCTTTGTTGCGAACCACTTGTCCATCTTCATCTTGCTTGTTGCGAAGCACCCATTTGGTACCGATGATGTTGTGGTTGTTGTCGGGCTTCTCGACCAATGTCCACACTTGATTTCTCTCAAAGTTGTGTACACTACAAAAAAAAGACACATCCGTGACATTTTGGGCCGAACGAATTTTTTTCTGTCATACATATGACACTTCTATGATGATAACTGTGACAAAACCCGGTATCATCATAGATGTGGTGGGCTCCTACTTCTATGACAAAAAATCATGACAGAAAATGGGCTTTTCGTCCTGGGCGGGCCGGAGACGCGGCTGCATGACATTCTTTGGGGCGTCCATGACGGAAAAAACCATGGTAGAAGCGAGGGGGAGGAAAATTTCGGGGAGTTCCCGATTACGGTGGGAGGTCGGGGGCCTAGCGATGCGCGTTTCTCTTGTACACGTACACGCGTGTGTGCGAGGCGTTGCCTCTAACTGAACCGGAGCGAGGCGTTGGGCTCTAACTGAACCCGAGCGATTGCACTGCAGGCTACGCGTTACTGAACCCGACCGATCGATCAATGGCTGTTAACTGAACCCGATCGAGCGATTACTTGGCTACTGCTGCTAACTAAAGCCGATCGATGGGATGAACAGTGAGCGTTGCG